>NC_084564.2:40918857-41116357 GCF_033978685.3 Nerophis lumbriciformis
AATTTGTGGTTTTTAGGTGCGCCTTATAGTGCGGAAAATACGGTATTAGAAAACAAAAGTCTTTTAAGATTTCACCGTCAAATATTTGTTTAGAAGTCCATAGTTGCACATCAAAGTTTCATTAATGATGGCCTTTACGCATCATAATAATCTCCTCAATTCCCCCCAAAACGGATTAACTGGCTGGAATATAAAGACAATATAACATACATCCATAAACGTGGATGCATATGCAAAAGTGCAATATATTTATCCATACAGTAAATTTATTTATATCGGCACCTTATTGCTTTTTTATCCTGCACTACAACGAGCTAATGCAACAAAATGTTGTTCTTATCTGTACTGTATAAAGTTCAACTTTGGAATGACAATAAAGGAAGTCTCTAAGTCTTTGCCTGTGTGGTAAAAACGTAGGCTTTATGTTGCCTTTGGATGGATGTGTCTAAGTCTGAGGGCATTCCCCTTGCAGACTGCAACAGGGCATAACAACGGCAAAATTGTGCTGGTTTAACTCAGCTAATTGTGCAATTTCACGGCGGCTAATCTCTTCTCGGAAAAAGTCTAGTCTATTTTGCATTTTGACCTCCAGTTTCCTGTGAGCTTCTTCACATATTAAGAGTGAAAAGCAGGACAAGTCACTCTTTTGTTTCTCCTTCCTCTTTGTTAGTCTAGCAAAGCACAGCGAGGAAATAATTCATCTTTTATTCAAATAAAATGTTATCATGACTGTACGTTAGGGGTGTCACGATTCAATATGATGATTCCATTCAAAATGTGGGCTCGCCAATACGATTCAGGGACGATGTTATTTTTTTTTAGAACAATAAACGAAATGATTCAGTGAGTTGAAAATCGAACTTTTTAGCATTAAAAAAAGTTAGAGCCAACGAAATTAAGATACTGCAGGTAAAAAGTTTCCTCTTCCTGTTATTTCTTGTAGGGTAATTATGTATAAATTAATTTTGGATACAAACAAGCAAGTAAACAACAATTAATGGCCAATGCATTCACATCTTATTTGAATAAAGTGAAACCAACACTTAAGGTTGAATTAACAAGAGGAACACTTTTCTGTGCAAAATATTCAAGCAATTTTCAATACAACTACAGTAACCAACGTTTTAACAGTACATTTAAAAAGTTGAAGTACCAATGATTGTCACACACACAATAGGTGTGGTGAAATTACCCTCTACATTTGACCCATCCCCTTCTTCCACCCCCTGGGAGGTGAGGGGAGCAGTGAGCAGCAGCGGTGGTCGCGCTCGGGAATAATTTTTGGTGATTCAACCCCCAATTCCAAGCCTTGATGCTGAGTGCCTAGCAGGGAGGTAATGGCTCCCATTTTTATAGTTTTTGGTATGACTCGACCAGGGTTTGAACTCACGACCTTCCAGTCTCAGGGCGGACATTTTAACCACAAGGCCACTGAGCAGCTGCCGGACCTTAATCCGGACCTTTTGCGGCTTTATATTATTGTGTTGTTTTGTTTGTCTTTGTTGTGGCTTTTGCAACCGTGCTGTAGCCATACTTGCCAACCTTGAGACCTCCGATTTCGGGAGGTGGGGGGTGGGGGCGTGGTCGGGGGTGGGGCGGGGGGCGTGGTTAAGATATATATATATATATATATATATATATATATATATATATATATATAGAAGAAATACTTGACTTTCAGTGAATTCTAGCTATATATATATATATATATATATATATATATATATATATATATGTATATATATATATATATATATAATCTCCTGATGATTGAGGGAACCCCTCATAAAACAGGCCTGTAGAGATGAAGTAGTCTTGTGATTTTTTTCCCCACACATACATATATATATATATATATATATATATATATATATATATATATATATATATATATATATATATATATATATATATATATATATATATATATATATATATATATATATAAATAAAATAAATACTTGAATTTCAGTGTTCTTTTACAAACTACAACTCACAAACACTTTAGAGTTAGGCTCCACCATCAGAATGTGTACTTAAACTTATAAAGATCACATTATTCAGTGAGTTGATTCACCAAAACTAACCTGTTATACAGGAGGAAAAAGCACACAGGACGTTTCAATTGTTCAGACTGGTCGCGCTCATCAGAATGACAAGCCACTTCCGGTCTGCAGGTGATAGCATTCAATTGGGAAGAAACGCCCTACTGCCTCCTACTGACCAATGTGAATACTGATAAATGTGTAATGACAGCTCCAAAAACGAATTCAAACCACAAAATAAACTAAATAAATCAACACAAAAATGTGACACATTATGGGTGGGTCACATATGCATGTACAGTAGATGGCAGTATTGTCCTGTTTAAAAGTGTCACAACATTGCTGTTTACGGCAGACGAACTGCTTTACGGTAGACACTGTTGTTGTGTGTTGTCAACACGTCACTCAGGTCCGCCTGAATTTCGGGAGTTTTTCGGGAGAAAATTTGTCCCGGGAGGTTTTCGGGAGAGGCGCTGAATTTCGGGAGTCTCCCGGAAAATCCGGGAGGGTTGGCAAGTATGGCTGTAGCTGAAAGACTTTGGGTAGTAATTATTGATATTGTCTCATGGCCTTGGCATTTGTTTTGAAATTCTCGACCACCGTAGCTATTTGTCATTTTTGTTTTGACGACAATGACATAGTAGAAGTGTAACGGTACACAAACATTTTGGTTCGGTACATACCTCGGTTTAGAGGTCACGGTTCGGTTCATTTTCGGTACAGTAAGAAAACAACAAAATATACATTTTTTGGTTATTTATTTACCAAATTTGTAAACAATGGCTTTATCCTTTTAACATTGGGAACACTATAATAATTCTGCCCACGTTAATCAACATTAAACTGCCTCAAGTTGTTGCTCAGATTAAATAAAATGA
Organism: Nerophis lumbriciformis; assembly: GCF_033978685.3. Lineage (NCBI taxonomy): Eukaryota > Metazoa > Chordata > Actinopteri > Syngnathiformes > Syngnathidae > Nerophis > Nerophis lumbriciformis. The sequence continues at coordinate 40,921,781 of NC_084564.2, forward strand.
CAAAACTTTTCTTCTACATATAAAAAGTGCAACATGAAACAGTTTCAAGTCAACTCATCATGCTTAATTTATTACAGCATTTGGGAAGCCTGTAGTTGATTTTTATTATGTAAATGTTATATTTTTATCAACATGTGATATCAGGGACCCTGTCATTCAAAACCAGGCTGCTACATTACTAATGATTAATGTAACTATAGCTGAAAAAATAGTACAATAGCAATAAGAGAGACTATTCATCCCTGAACACCATGGAGTTCATGTAGGCTTAATGATGCACTTACATTATTATATCAACTATCAGAGACAGAAACTCTTCATTTAACATAATGTCCTTTTTTGCTGCTTTAACCCAGCTCAATCAACGCAGAAAAAGGTAAAGTGAAATAACAGACCGACAGGGCTTTGCTGTCCGTAACACGCACACCGCAAAATGAGCTAACGTTACGCTAAAAGCGAATTAGCCTTCACCTCAAGCCAGAACTGCGAACGAGCTGAAGCTGTTTATGTTTCTAGAAGGTCAACGGGCTCATAGTGATGTTACTAGTAGTTGACTGGGAGGTGTTTATTATCATTTGGGGAGAGTCCGCTGCCTGATGATTACCTGCTAAACGCTAAGCACTGACTACATGCGCTCTGAATACGCACTGCTGATTGGCTGTTACCGCTCTGTTTGTAACCAATCAGATGGTTGTGTGGGTGGGACAATGCTGGGTGCTGTGTAGAGTCCGGACAGAGGCAGAAGGAAGCGGAGGCGGCTACTTAATATGTCCGTGTGGAAACTTGTTCGGTACACCTCCGAACAGAACCGAAACCCCCGTACCGAAACGGTTGAATACAAATACACGTACCGTTACAAACCTACGACATAGACAGGCAGACTTAACTACAAACTCCGTTTCCATATGAAGCCATGCTGTTGTATCACGTGCTGAATGTGGCTTGGCATTGTCTTGCTGAAATAAGCAGGGGCGTCCATGAAAAAGATGGCGCTTAGATGGCAGCATATGTTGTTCCAAAACCTGTATGTACCTTTCAGCATTAATGGTGCCTTCACAGATGTGTAAGTTACCCATGCCTTGGGCACTAATGCACCCCCATACCATCACAGATGCTGGCTTTTGAACTTTGCGTCGATAACAGTCCGGATGGTTCGCTTCCCCTTTGGTCCGGATGACACAATGGCGAATATTTCCAAAAACAATTTGAAATGTGTACTCGTCAGACAACAGAACACTTTTCCACTTTGCATGAGTCCATCTTAGATGATCTCGGGCCCAGAGAAGCCGGCGGCGTTTCTGGGTGTTGTTGATAAATGGCTTTCGCTTTGCATAGTAGAGCTTTAACTTGCACTTACAGATGTAGCGACCAACTGTATTTAGTGACAGTGATTTTCTGAAGTGTTCCTGAGCCCATGTGGTGATATCCTTTAGAGATTGATGTCGGTTTTTGATACAGTGCCGTCTGAGGGATCGAAGGTCACGGTCATTCAATGTTGGTTTCCGGCCATGCCGCTTACGTGGAGTGATTTCTCCAGATTCTCTGAACCTTTTGATGATATTATGGACCGTAGATGTTGAAATCCCTAAATTTCTTGCAATTGCACTTTGAGAAACGTTGTTCGGCTTCCGTCTGCTCCAACGTCTCACCTTTCTTTACTACAAGCAGTAGTTCATCCTCCGTACATTCAGCTTCAAAAAGATGAGATTGTGAATCCACGTTTGTCCAAAAATAGTCGTCTTCGTTGTTTGTTACAGAGCCTGCCATTATTAGCACAGCTTTGGTTCCGGAAGTAAGACACACATTTGTTGGAAAAGGAAATCAATGCCCTAAGGCAGGGGTCGGCAACCCAAAATGTTGAAAGAGCCATATTGGACCAAAAATACACAAAAAAAATTATTCTGGAGCCGCAAAAAATTAAAAGCCTTATATAATTCTTCTGGTGAAGGCAACACATGGTGTGTGTGTTTAAATGAGCTATTAACTATCAAAATGACTGTGTTTCACAGGCTGACGCAAATCTTTGTTGACAGAAATGTTGATATCTAATATTTATTCTTCTAACATTGGAAAACATTAGTAAAACGGAGGCTTCTCTGAGGGTGAGATCACTCCTGGAAATTTCTGGCTTAGAATGGCCAAAGGTATAGATGTTTGTCTAAGTTAAAGGAAACGGTAGGCCGTCTTCTTCTAATGTTACTATCTTTGGCAAGCTACGTAATGTTTGCTGTGTTTTTTATAACGACATGTCACACAAACAACTATCAGACATGCAGCCAATATTACATACAGATAATGTATCATGAGACATGCAAATATAAATTAAATACAGTGAGTAAGGAAATTAAATGAGCTCAAATATACCTACAAACGAGGCATAATGATGCAATATGTACATGCAGCTAGCCTAAATAGCATGTTAGCATTGGTTAGCTTGCAGTGACCAAATATGCCTGATTAGCACTCCACACAAGTCAATAACATCAAAAAAGCTCACGTTTGTGCATTCACACGCAGCATGAAACGTTTGTTGGACAAAATGAGACAAAGAAGGAGTGGCATAAAACACGTCTTTCTGTGGCAGCTTCGGAGAAAGTTGTACATGTAATAATAAAAAACCTACGGTGCGTTGAAGGACCGCAGAAATTAGTAGGACAAAAGGGCTCTCGTCAAATCCTCTCTTCGGTGAAGCATGTTTAATATAAACAGAGTGATTTCTAAAAATTAGGAAGGTTTGTGTCATGTTTGCTGTCTTACAGAAACAATATTAAAACAAAATTATATTTTTTTCCACCATCTTTTCCATTTTCATACATTTTTGAAAAAGCTCCAGGAAGCCACTAGGGCGGCGCTAAAGAGCTGCCGACCCCCGCCCTAAGGCAATCAGTCCTGGCAATGATTCAAATGATCAAAATACGGTAAATATTGAACATATTACATATTGTTATGAACTTGTTTGTTACTATATTATATATAGACTTCTAGTGCAGTGGTTCTGTAATGGGGGTACGCGTACCCCTGGGGGTACTTGAAGGTATGCCAAGGGATACGTGAGATTTTTTTAAAATATTCTAAAAATAGCAACAATTCAAAAATCCTTTATAAATATATTTATTGAATAATACTTCAACAAAATATGAATGTAAGTTCATAAACTCAGTGAAGCACAAGCTCAGGTTTGTCACTAAAATGTCTGTCAAGAAGAACTGTGAAAAGAAATGCAACAATGCAATATTCAGTGTTGACAGCTAGATTTTTTGTGGACATGTTCTATATATATTGATGTTAAAAGATTTCGTTTTTTTGTGAAGAAATGTTTAGAATGAAGTTCATGAATCCAGATGGATCTCTATTACAATCCCCAAAGAGAGCACTTTAAGTTGATGATTACTTTTATGTGTAGAAATCTTTATTTATAGTTGAATCACTTGTTTATTTTTCAACAAGTTTTTAGTTATTTTTATATATTTTTTCCAAATACCGTAGTTCAAGAAAGACCACTACAAATGAGCAATTGTTATACAATTTAATGAATCAGAAACTGATGACATAGTGCTGTATTTTACTTCTTTATCTCTTTTTTTCAACCAAAAATGCTTTGCTCTGATTAGGGGGTACTTGAATTAAAAAAATGTTCACAGGGGGTACATCACTGAAAAAAGGTTGTGAACCACTGTTGTAGTGTGTATATAAAATGTTGACGGAGAGTTTTGATGTTTTAGAGGCCTTTTTTAAGGATACAACGTTGACTCTCATTAGCTGCATCTTCAAAGCGTTTTTTTTTTTAAATCATCTTTAAAATCCTTAAAAAAAGACGTGTGTTTTTGTCTCATAATGATCGTGAAAGATCCCCCCCAAAAAAGAGCAATTCCCTTTTAAAAAGAAGCAGAGTGCACCTGTCATATAGAACAGTGGTCCCCAACCACCGGGCTGCACAATAAAAAAAAAAAAGTAAAAAAAAAAAAAATTTTTTAAATTTTTTTTATGTTGATTTAATTTTATTTATTAAATCAACATAAAAACACAATATATACACTATATATCAATGTATATCAATACAGTCTGCAGGGATACAGTCCGTAAGCACACATGATTGTATTTCTTTATTTAAAAATAAAAAATAAAAAATAAATATTTTTATTTTATTTTATTTTTTTATTAAATCAACATAAAAACACAATATATACACTATATATCAATGTATATCAATACAGTCTGCAGGGATACAGTCCGTAAGCACACATGATTGTATTTCTTTATTTAAAAAAATAAAATAAAAATATTTTTTTTATTTTTTTATTTTATCTTTTTATTAAATCAACATAAAAACACAATATATACACTATATATCAATGTATATCAATACAGTCTGCAGGGATACAGTCCGTAAGTACACATGATTGTATTTCTTTATTTAAAAAAAAAAAATAAAAAAAAATATATATATATTTTTTATTTATTTATTAAATCAACATAAAAACACAATATATACACTATACATCAATGTATATCAATACAGTCTGCAGGGATACAGTCCGTAAGCACACATGATTGTATTTCTTTATTTTAAAAAAAAAATTAAAAATATATATATATTTTATTTTTATTGTTTTTATTGTTTTTATTAAATCAACATAAAAACACAATATATACACTATATATCAATGTATATCAATACAGTCTGCAGGGATACAGTCCGTAAGCACACATGATTGTATTTCTTTATTTAAAAAAAAAAATTAAAAATATATATATATTTTATTTTTATTGTTTTTATTTTTTTTATTAAATCAACATAAAAACACAATATATACACTATATATCAATGTATATCAATACAGTCTGCAGGGATACAGTTCGTAAGCACACATGATTGTATTTCTTTATTTAAAAAAATAAAATAAAAATATATACCGTATTTTCCGCACCATAAGGCGCCCTGGGTTATAAGCCGCGCCTTCAATGAATGGCATATTTCAAAACTTTGTCCACCAATAAGCCGCCCCATGTTGTAAGCCGCATCTAACTGCGCTAAAGGAATGTCAAAAAAACAGTCAGATAGGTCAGTCAAACTTTAATATTATATTAAAAACCAGCGTTCTAACAACTCTGTTCACTCCCAAAATGTACGCAAATGTGCAATCACAAACATACGTATATCAACATGGACAGAGCTGCGTGAAAAAAGCCACCCGGCCTCTTCGCGTAAACTTAAACTTACCTTAACCACTCGCTCATCTTTTCTTCATCCATCCCTTCGAGTTAGCTTTTATGATGACGCCGGCTGGAAAGGTCTCTTTTGGCAAGGTCTTCCTTTTGAATATCACCATGGGTGGAAGTTTCTGGCCATTAGCATGGCAAGCTAGAACCACAGTGAAGGATGACTTCTCATTCCCTGTGGTGCGAATATTCACCGTACGTGCTCCCGTTGTATCCACAGTGCGGTTCACAGGAATATCAAAAGTCAGTGGAACCTCGTCCATGTTGATAATGTTCTCTGGCCGGATCTTTTTTTCAGCTATATTGTTTTTACAATATGCACGGAAAGTAGCCAGCTTTTCTTGAAAGTCTTTAGGCAGTTGCTGTGAAATAGTAGTCCGTGTGCGGATGGAGAGATTGCGTCTTTTCATGAACCGGATCCCTGTCGCTTAGTAGGAGCCATTTTGTGGTCTTTACAGATGTAAACCTACTCAGTGGCCTAGTGGTTAGAGTGTCCGTCCTGAGATCGGTAGGTTGGGAGTTCAAATCCCGGCCGAGTCATACCAAAGACTATAAAAATGGGACCCATTACCTCCCTGCTTGGCACTCAGCATCAAGGGTTGGAATTGGGGGTTAAATCACCAAAATGATTCCCGGGCGCAGCCACCACTGCTGCCCACTGCTCCCCTCACCTCCCAGGGGGTGATCAAGGGTGATGGGTCAAATGCAGAGAATAATTTCGCCACACCTAGTGTGTGTGTGACAATCATTGGTACTTTAACTTTAACTTTAACTTTAACACACAAAGGAAATGAAACGTACGGTAATATCCGCGCGCTTTTTCTTCTTCTACGCGGGCGGGTGGTTGCTTACAGTAGAAGAAGAAGCGCTTCCTGTTCTATGGGGGCGGGTGCTTACCTTGGCGGTTGCTTGCGTAGAAGAAGAAGCACTTCCTCTTCTACGGGGAAAAAAGATGGCGGCTGTTTACCGTAGTTGCGAGACCGAAACTTTATGAAAATGAATCTTAATATTAATCCATATATAAAGCGCACCGGGTTAAAAGCCGCACTGTCAGCTTTTGAGTAAATTTGTGGTTTTTAGGTGCGGCTAATAGTGCGGAAAATATGGTATATGTATTTACTTTTCTTATTCTCCTTATGCAGAAAACGTTTTGAAACTTAGTGTATGTATTTGTTGTTGCGTGTCTATCTAGAATAGTATTAATAAACTACATAAATAAATGTCGCTGTCAGGGTCAAACACTGATGACCTCTATTAAACAGACACGAAGCAAGGAATCATCACGTAGACAGAGTTCAATTTGGCTCAATGAGGAGAGACGTTTGGGGCTGCACACTCAGTTACAATCTCCCACCACGCTCTAAGGTCCAGTCCCACGTGCTCCTCTATTTATTTGGGAGGTCCCTGGTTACATCACTGAGGCTGCTTCTGAAGGAAGGGGGGTAATTTCAGCAGCCCCAGTTGGACACAATATATGATTATTCATGAAATGGAAATGTGCTGACACTCGTGATATCGCCCTGCCTCTGCTTTGTCTGCGTCACGGTACTCGATGTTCTGGACACAAACCCTGATACGAGACGACTCGCAATCTTGGATTGCCAGTTGTCCCTTTGCACAGATAGAAAAGTACAACTTCAGCACAATTGATGATAACTATAGCAACGGCCTTTAAGCATAAGAGTTGTGTGATAACTTACACCTAATTATTCTAACAATCGCATAAGCTGTATTTCCCATAGCAATGACATCCATACACTATATTGCCAAAAGTATTTGGCCACCCACCTTGACTCACATATGAACTTGAAGTGCCATCCCATTCCCAACGCATAAGGTTCAATATGATGTCTGTCCACCTTGTGCAGCTATTACAGCTTCAACTCTTCTGGGAAGGCTGTCCACAAGGTTGCGGCGTGTGTTTATAGGAATTTTCCACCATTCTTCCAAAAGTTAATTGGTGAGGTCACACACTGATGTTGGTGGAGAAGGCCTGGCTCTCGGTCTCAGTTCTAATTCATCCCAAAGGTGTTCTAACGGGTTCAGGTCAGGACTCTGTGCAGGCCAGTCAAGTTCATCCACACCAGACTCTTGTCATCCATGGACCTTGCTTTGTGCACTGGTCCACAGTCATGTTGGAAGAGGAAGGGGCCCGCTTTAAACTGTTCCCACAAGGTTGGGAGCATGGAATTGTCCAAAATGTTTTGGTATCCTGGAGCATTCAAAGTTCCTTTCACTGGAACTAAGGGACCAAGCCCAACTCCTGAAAAACAACCCCACACCACAATTCCTCCTCCACCTCCACCTCTGTCAGTTTACGTGGCCTGCCTACCACTTGGTGGCTGAGTTGCTGTTGTTCCCAAACGCTTCCATTTCCTTAAAATGAAGCCGACAGTTGACTTTGGAATCTTTAGGAGCGAGGAAATTTCACGACTGGATTTGTTGCACAGGTGGCATCCTATGACAGTTCCACGCTGGAAATCACTGAGAGCGGCCCATTCTTTCACAAATGTTCGTAGAAACAGTCTCCATGCCTAAGTGCTTGATTTGATACACCTGTGGCCGGGCCAAGTGATTAGGACACCTGATTCTCATCATTTGGATGGGTGGCCAAATACTTTTGGCAATATAGTGTATCTTGAGATGGTTAATATTGTTGCAGCTAAACATTTCTGCAAAAAAAAAGGGACGCAACCTCAAAATGTAACTTGGCATTGACGCAAAACATTAACCTTACACCATGCCTCGTCGGTGTGTTGTCGGAGGGTGTAACAACACGAACAGGGACGGATTCAAGTTGCACCAGTGGCCCAAAGATGCCAAAGTGGCAAGAAATTGGACGTTTGTTCCGCACACTTTACCGACGAAAACTATGCTACGACAGAGATGGCAAGAATGTGTGGATATCCTGCGACACTCAAAGCAGATGCATTTCCAACCATAAAGTCAAAGAAATCTGCCGCCAGACCCCCATTGAATCTGCCGGAGTGTGTGAGCAATTCAGGGACAAAGGACCTGGCTAGCACGGCAAGCAATGGCGGCAGTTTGTTCAGGCAGACGAGCGATCTAAACCCCCTGGATGTCTTGGCTCACACCGTCCCTTATGCCACCGAAGATGATCAAGAGAAGAATATCGACCCTAGCTTCCCTGGCCTGCTGACATGAGGGTATGTCTACAGAATATATTAATTGATGAAAATTGGGCTGTCTGCACTCTCAAAGTGCATGTTGTTGCCAAATGTATTTCATATGCTGTAAACCTAGTTCATAGTTGTTAGTTTCCTTTAATGCCAAACAAACACATACCAATCGTTGGTTAGAAGGCGATCGCCAAATTCGTCCTCGCTTTCTCCCGTGTCGCTGGCTGTCGTGTCGTTTTCGTCGGTTTCGCTTGCATACGGTTCAAACCGATATGGCTCAATAGCTTCAGTTTCTTCTTCAATTTCGTTTTCGCTACCTGCCTCCACACTACAACCCATCCATCCATCCATCTTCTTCCGCTTATCCGAGGTCGGGTCGCGGGGGCAGCAGCTTAAGCAGAGAAGCCCAGACTTCCCTCTCCCCAGCCACTTCGTCCAGCTCCTCCCGGGGGATCCCGAGGCGTTCCCAGGCCAGCCGGAGAGATAGTCTTCCCAGCGTGTCCTGGGTCTTCCCCGTGGCCTCCTACCGGTCGGACGTGCCCGAAACACCTTCCTAGGGAGGCGTTCGGGTGGCATCCTGACCAGATGCCCGAACCACCTCATCTGGCTCCTCTCGATGTGGAGGAGCAGCGGCTTTACTTTGAGCTCCCCCCGAATGACAGAGCTTCTCACCCTATCTCTAAGGGAGAGACCCGCCACTCGGCGGAGAAAACTCATTTGGGCCGCTTGTACCCGTGATCGTGTCCTTTCGGTCATGACCCAAAGCTCATGACCATAGGTGAGGATGGGAACGTAGATCGACCGGTAAATCGAGAGCTTTGCCTTCCGGCTCAGCTCCTTCTTCACCACAACGGATCGATACAGCGTCCGCATGACTGAAGACGCCGCACCGATCCGCCTGTCGATCTCACGATCCACTCTTCCCCCACTCGTGAACAAGACTCCGAGGTACTTGAACTCCTCCACTTGGGGCAAGATCTCCTCCCCAACCCGGAGATGGCACTCCACCCTTTTCCGGGAGAGAACCATGGACTCGGACTTGGAGGTGCTGATTCCCATCCCAGTCGCTTCACACTCGGCTGCGAACCGATCCAGTGAGAGCTGAAGATCTTGGCCGGAGGAAGCCATCAGGACCACATCATCTGCAAATAGCAGAGACCTAATCCTGCAGCCACCAAACCGGATCCCCTCAACGCCCTGACTGCGCCTAGAAATTCTGTCCATAAAGGTTATGAACAGAATCGTTGACAAAGGGCAGCCTTGGCGGAGTCCAACCCTCACTGGAAACACTACAACCATCCGTTTCAATACATACGTAATCTGTTGAATCGCTTAAGCCGCTGAAATCCGAGTCTGAATCCGAGCTAATGTCGCTATAGCTTGCTGTTCTATGCGCCATGTTTGTTTGTGTTGGCTTCACTATGTGACGTCACAGTAAAATGGACGGGTGTTTATAACGATGGTTAAAATCAGGCACTTTGAAGCTTTTTTTAGGGATATTGCGTGATGGGTAAAATTTTGAAAAAAACTTCGAAAAATAAAAAAGCCACTGGGAACTGATTTTTAATGGTTTTAACCCTTCTGAAATTGTGATAATGTTCCCCTTTAAAAAAACAAAAAACGGTAATACTAACCATTGGGAGTTTTACCATTATCGCAGTTTATCATTACACACCGATGGCAGCAAAATATCAGGTTTATAACAGAAAAGCAACTGCAAAACCAAATCTTATGTATTTGTTCTAAGCAAATTGCTTGACTACCCTGATAAAGAGCAGTCACACGGTATCAATCAGCACGAGTCCCACATTGTCTTTCATGGCTTGATGCTTAATTTGTGGACCCAGAAAGGATGTGCCTTCATACTTTTGTACGTTTTGAAGTCCTTTCGAGTGTAGAAGAAAGTGTGGGCGACCGGATAGCTTGAAAAGTCTACTTTTGGGGATGATTCATCTTTTAAATCTTGTGAAAAGTCTTTTATCTCGAGAGTGTATGGTTCTGCTCCACCACATGTAGCTATTTTCTGACCATATCTGGCTTGTAGATTTGCCTCCAAACTTTTTTTTGAATTAACGCTGACATCTGTGCAGCTTGTGCTAAATGGACAGTAGCCCTACTTAATGTTTGTCCCCCAAGTCAAATCTGGAAGTGCTTCTAGGTCACGTGGTTGCAACCCAGCAAGACTAAAAATACATTTGGAGAGCTTTATTGGAACCCAATCGTGCTAAAATATCACCTCTGTTTTCTGATTTGTTGTTTTTCTCCCTCATTTGACTTTGCTATGCAGATATTTTGTTTTCCAGGAGCTAGTCTTCTGTGTTCTACATCACAGATGTTAAAGAAGCATGTTCTTGCTTGTGTTCTTACAGCTGAACTCACAAAAGAATGCAACAAGTGTCATCTTCAGGCTCCCTAAAACGTCTTCCAACTTGCTACCAGATAGTGGTATGGCACCGGGGTGTTATTTTTACACTTGCACGTTTTGTCGAGCTGAGTCACGGTAGCGTTCTGTGTTTGTTAATGCAAGCAGCATTAACTTGGCAAGGTTCTTATTAGTTCTCAGACATAGTTACTTGGAAAGCGAGCACCTTCTAACAGGTTTGTCAGTCCACGCAGTGGCTTCATAGTCAGTTTTCTTTGCATCATATGAAGTTTAGGGAAGCATTTGATCATTATCTACCAACAGTCAAACATGCTTGTTGGTAAGAACCCAAATATCAATACTACCGATACCAAGATTTCAGTCCACGAAGCGGCTTCATAGTCAGTTTTCTTTGCATCATATGAACTTTAGGGAAGCATTTGATCATTATCTACCAACAGTCAAACATGCTTGTTGGTAAGAACCAAAATATCAATACTACCGATACCAAGATTCCAGTCCACACAGTGGCTTCCTAGTCAGTTTCCTTTGCTTCATATGAACTTTAGGGAAGCATTTTATCATAGTCAAACCAACAGTCAAACATGCTTGTTGTTAAGAACCAAACTATCAATACTACCAATACCAAGATTTCAGTTCACGCAGTGGCTTCATAGTCACAGTTTTCTTTGCATCATATGAACTTCAGGGAAGCATTTTATCATAGTCAAACCAACAGTCAAACATGCTTGCTGGTAAGAACCAAAATGTCAATACTACCCATACCAAGATTTCAGTCCACGCAGTGGCTTCCTAGTCAGTTTTCTTTGCATCATATGAACTTCAGGGAAGCATTTTATCATACTCAAACCAACAGTCAAACATGCTTGTTGTTAAGAACCAAAATATCAATACTACCGATACCAAGATTTCAGTCCACGCAGTGGCTTCATAGTCAGTTTTCTTTGCATCATATGAACTTTAGGGAAGCATTTGATCATTATCTACCAACAGTCAAACATGCTTGTTGGTAAGAACCAAAATATCAATACTACCGATACCAAGATTTCAGTCCACGCAGTGGCTTCATAGTCAGTTTTCTTTGCATCATATGAACTTTAGGGAAGCATTTGATCATTATCTACCAACAGTCAAACATGCTTGTTGGTAAGAACAAAATTATCAATACTACCAATACTAAGATTCCAGTCCACGCAGTGGCTTTCTAGTCAGTTTCCTTTGCATCATATGAACTTTAGGGAAGCATTTTTCATAGTCAAACCAACAGTCAAACATGCTTGTTGTTAAGAACCAAACTATCAATAGAATAGAATAGAATAGAATCAGCTTTATTGTCATTACGCAAGGTAACGAGATTAAGGCCATTCCATACAGTGCGATGTGTGCATGCTAGAAAAACAATGTGCAAATATATAGAAATATATAAAAAATGTAGAAGTGCAATGAATATGGTGTGAAATGAATATATACATGAGAAAACAAAACAAAAACAGGGTGGTTGGTGGAATGGGTTATTGCACCGAAGAGAAGGCAGTTATGAGGGACAATGGGGCAGTCCGTTCAGGATGGTTATGGCCCTGGGGAAGAAGCTGTTCTTTAGCCTGTTTGTTTTGGTTTTAATGCACCTGTAGCGCTTCCCAGTGGGCAGCAGGTGGAACAGGTCAGAGCCAGGGTGGGTGCTGTCCTTGATGATGGCACTGGCTCTGTTGAGGCAGCGGGAGGTGTAGATGTCCGTCAGAGAGGGGAGAGGGCGGCCGATGATCTTCTGAGCCGTCTTGACCACTCTTTGCAGCCTCTCCCTGTCTGCTGCAGTGCAGCTGCCGTACCATACCGTAATACAGTAGGTCAGCAGGCTCTCGATGGACGAGCGGTAGAAGGTCAGCAGCAGGTCAGGCTTCAGGTTGTACTTCCCGAGGACTCTAAGGAAGTGTAGCCGCTGCTGAGCCTTCTTGATGATTGATGTGGTGTTGACTGTCCAGGAGAAGTCATTAGAGATGTGGACTCCAAGGTACCTGAAGGTGTGGACCCTCTCTACACGCTCGCCGTTGATGTAGAGGGGGGCAGGGTCGGTGCTGCTCCTCCTGAAGTCGACGATGATCTCTCTGGTCTTGCTGGTGTTGAGAGCGAGGTTGTTCTCCGAAGACCAGGCCGTCAGCTTCAGGACCTCCTCTCTGTAGGCAGCCTCGTCACCCCTGGAGATGAGCCCGACCACTGTGGTATCGTCGGCGAACTTGACGGTAAGGTTGTCACTGTGGGCCGGACTGCAGTCATGGGTGTAAAGGCAGTAGAGGAGGGGGCTCAGCACACAGCCCTGTGGGGAGCCGATGCTCAGCGTGCGGGAGGATGAGAGGTGCGGGCCAAGTCTCACATTCTGGGGTCGGTCCGTTAGGAAGTCCCTTATCCAGGCGTTTGTGAGAGGGGGGAGGCCAAGAGTGTCCAGTTTATTGCAGAGTCTGTCCGGGATTATTGTATTTAAGGCAGAGCTATAGTCCACAGAGAGCATCCGGACGTAGCTCTGCTGCTGCTCCAGGTGGTTCAGAGCAGAGTGGAGAGCAACAGCGATGGCGTCCTCTGTGGACCTGTTTGCCCGGTATGCGAACTGGTGGGGGTCGAAGTCTGGAGGGATATGGTCCTTGATGTGCTGGAGAACAAGTCGCTCGAAGCACTTCATGATTACCGGAGTGAGGGCCACTGGTCGGTAATCATTCAGGCTGGTGATGGGAGACTTCTTCGGCACCGGGATTATTGTAGATGACTTCAGGCAGGATGGGATGACTGCCTGAGCCAGGGAGAGGTTGAAGATCCTGGTGAGGGGGGGAGCGAGCTGGTGGTCGCACGTCCTGAGCACCTTTCCAGGTACTCCGTCTGGTCCGGTAGCCTTCCTGGGGTTCACAGCCAGGAGGACTCGTCTGACACTGTGCTCCTGTACAGTGAGTGGAGTGGCGCCGGAGCCCGGTGGGGGCGGGGGCAGGGCTGGAGCAGATGAGTGTCGCTGGGGGGTTTCGAAATGGGCAAAGAAACAGTTAAGCTCCTCTGCCAGTGTCGCACTCTGATCCACAGTTGTCATATTGCAGCCTCTGAAGTTTGTGATGTCATGAATGCCCCGCCACACCTCCCGTGAGTTTTTGCTGGACAGATGGAACTCTATGCACCTCCTGTGGTCCGCCTTTGCTTTTTTAATCCCTCTCTTCAGGTCGGCTCTAGCAACACTGTACAGTGCCCTGTCCCCTGACCTGAAGGCTGCGTCGCGGGCCCTGAGGAGTGTGCGGACCTGGCTGGTCATCCAGGGTTTCTTGTTGGGGTAAACCCGGATGGTTTTTTCCACAGTCACATTCCCGATGCAGAACTTTATGTAGTCCGGCACCGTTCCTGTGGCTGTCTCCAGCTCCTGTTGTTGGAAGAGGTCCCAGTCTGTGTGTTGGAAGCAGTCCTGAAGTTTGGGGAGTGCATCGTCAGGCCAGGTCATAACAGTCTTTGTGATAGGCCTGGCCTGGCGTCTGATGGGGGTGTAGGTAGGAGAGAGCAGGAGGGAAAGATGGTCTGACTGTCCAAGCTGGGGGAGGGGTGTAGCTCTGTACGCGTGCTTTATGTTGGTATACACGTGGTCCAGGGTGTTCTTGCCCCTTGTAGAACACTTCACGTGCTGGTAGAACTTAGGGAGTACAGTCTTCAGATTGGCCTTATTAAAATCCCCTGCTATGATATGAACACCGTCGGGGTGGGCCCGCTGCTGTTCGTTGACGGTGTTCAGCAGAAGAGAGAGCGCTGTGTTTACTTTGGCGTCCGGTGGAATATACACAGCCGTGATGATAACAACAGACAGCTCTCTCGGGAGAAAAAAAGGCCGACATCTAACAGACATGTACTCCACGTCCGGGCAACAGTGCTGTTCAGTGATTGTGCCGTTGTTGCACCAGTTCTCATGCACGTAGATACAGAGCCCCCCTCCTCTGCTCTTACCGGAGTCCTTAGTTCTGTCCCGGCGGAGCAGAGTGCGTCCGGCTAGCTGCATGCTAGCATCGGGTATTTCCGGGTGAAGCCAGGTTTCGGTGATAATCATAGCACAACAGTCCCGAACATAGCGGTTTCCAGCAAGTTGTAACTCCAGGTCGTCCATCTTCTGTACAAGGGATCTGGCATTAGAGAGGAACAGGCTCGGTAGAGGTGGCTTGTGGGGTTGTTTCCTAAGCCTGAGCAAGACGCCGGACCTGCGGCCACGCTTCTGCTTCCTCTCCCTCCTCCGTCTACGCCGTCTCCCAGACCCGACAACAAACCACGGAGAGCCCTGTGCTCTCGCTATGTCATCTGGGATGTTGTGCTCGTGGTGAAAGTCGCTTGAAACGGATATCTGGTGCGAGTTACCGATATCCAAGAGTGACTGGCGGGTGTACCGGGTGTTTGCAGTACAGGTGGTGCACAAAAGGAAAAAAAACATGAAGAAAAGAAGGAAGAAAGAGCACTGAAATGGAGAGCCGTAAGCCGCTGCGTCTGTGCGCGCCGCCATCTTGGGAAAAAAAAATACTACCGATACTAAGATTTCAGTCCACGCAGTGGCTTCATAGTCAGTTTTATTTGCATCATATGAACTTTAGGGAAGCATTTTATCATTATCTACCAACAGTCAAACATGCTTGTTGGTAAGAACCCAAATATCAATACTACCGATACCAAGATTTCAGTCCACGAAGCGGCTTCATAGTCAACAGTTTTCTTTGCATCATATGAACTTTAGGGAAGCATTTGATCATTATCTACCAACAGTCAAACATGCTTGTTGGTAAGAACCAAAATATCAATACTACCGATACCAAGATTTCAGTACACGCAGTGGCTTCATAGTCACAGTTTTCTTTGCATCATATGAACTTGGGAAGCATTTAATCATTATCTACCAACAGTCAAACATGCTTGTTGGTAAGAACCAAAATATCAATACTACCGATACCAAGATTTCAGTCCACGCTGTGGCTTCATAGTCAGTTTCCTTTGCATCATATGAACTTTAGGGAAGCATTTTATCATTATCTACCAACAGTCAAACATGCTTGTTGGTAAGAACCAAAATATCAGTACTACCGATACCAAGATTTCAGTCCACGCAGTGGCTTCCTAGTCACAGTTTTCTTTGCATCATATGAACTTTAGGGAAGCATTTGATCATTATCTACCAACAGTCATACATGCTGGTTGGTAAGAACCAAAATACGATACCAAGATTTCAGTCCACGCAGTGGCTTCACAGTCAGTTTTATTTGCATCATATGAACTTTGGGGAAGCATTGTATCATTATCTACCAACAGTCAAACATGCTTTTTGGTAAGAACCAAAATATCAGTACTACCGATACCAAGATTTCAGTCCACGCAGTGGCTTCCTAGTCACAGTTTTCTTTGCATCATATGAACTTTAGGGAAGCATTTGATCATTATCTACCAACAGTCATACATGCTGGTTGGTAAGAACCAAAATACGATACCAAGATTTCAGTCCACGCAGTGGCTTCACAGTCAGTTTTATTTGCATCATATGAACTTTGGGGAAGCATTGTATCATTATCTACCAACAGTCAAACATGCTTTTTGGTAAGAACCAAAATATCAACACTACCGATACCAAGATTCCAGTCCACGCAGTGGCTTCCTAGTCAGTTTCCTTTGCATCATATGAACTTTAGGGAAGCATTTGATCATTATCTACCAACAGTCAAACATGCTTGTTGTCAAGAACCAAACTATCAATACTACCGATACCAAGATTTCAGTCCACGCAGTGGCTTCATAGTCACAGTTTTCTTTGCATCATATGAACTTTAGGGAAGCATTTGATCATTATCTACCAACAGTCAAACATGCTTGTTGGTAAGAACCAAAATATCAATACTATCGATACCAAGATTTCAGTCCACACAGCGGCTTCCTAGTCACAGTTTTCTTTGCATCATATGAACTTCAGGGAAACATTTTATCATAGTCAAACCAACAGTCAAACATGCTTGTTGTTAAGAACCAAACTATCAATACTACCGATACCAAGATTTCAGTCCACGCAGTGGCTTCATAGTCAGTTTTATTTGCATCATATGAACTTTAGGGAAGCATTTGATCATTATCTACCAACAGTCAAACATGCTTGTTGGTAAGAAAAAAATTATCAATACTACCAATACCAAGATTCCAGTCCACGCAGTGGCTTTTAGTCAGTTTTCTTTGCATCATATGAACTTTAGGGAAGCATTTTATCATTATCTACCAACAGTCAAACATGCTTGTTGGTAAGAACCAAAATATCAATACTACCGACACCAAGATTTCAGTCCACGCAGTGGCTTCATAGTCAGTTTTATTTGCATCATATGAACTTTGGAGAAGCATTTTATCATTATCTACCAACAGTCAAACATGCTTGTTGGTAAGAACCAAAATATCAATACTACCGATACCAAGATTTCAGTCCACTAAGCGGCTTCATAGTCACAGTTTTCTTTGCATCATGTGAACTTTAGGGAAGCATTTGATCATTATCTACCAACAGTCAAACATGCTGGTTGGTAAGAACCAAAATATCAATACTACTGATACCAAGATTTCAGTCCATGCAGTGGCTTCCTAGTCAGTTTTCTTTGCATCATATGAACTTCAGGGAAGCATTTTATCATAGTCAAACCAACAGTCAAACATGCTTGTTGTTAAGAACCAAACTATCAATACTCCCGATACCAAGATTTCAGTCCACGAAGCGGCTTCATAGTCACAGTTTTCTTCGCATCATATGAACTTTAGGGAAACATTTTATCATTGTCTACCAACAGTCAAACATGCTTGTTGGTAAGAACCAAAATATCAATACTACCAATACCAAGATTTCAGTCCACGCAGCGGCTTCCTAGTCACAGTTTTCTTTGCATCATATGAACTTCAGGGAAGCATTTTATCATAGTCAAACCAACAGTCAAACATGCTTGTTGTCAAGAACCAAACTATCAATACTACCGATACCAAGATTTCAGTCCACGCAGTGGCTTCATAGTCACAGTTTTCTTTGCATCATATGAACTTGGGAAGCATTTGATCATTATCTACCAACAGTCCAACATGCTTGTTGGTAAGAACCAAAATATCAATACTACCGATACCAAGATTTCAGTCCACTAAGCGGCTTCATAGTCACAGTTTTCTTTGCATCATATGAACTTTAGGGAAGCATTTTATCATTATCTACCAACAGTCAAACATGCTTGTTGGTAAGAACCAAAATATCAATACTACCGACGCCAAGATTTCAGTCCACGCAGTGGCTTCATAGTCAGTTTTATTTGCATCATATGAACTTTGGAGAAGCATTTTATCATTATCTACCAACAGTCAAACATGCTTGTTGGTAAGAACCAAAATATCAATACTACCGATACCAAGATTTCAGTCCACTAAGCGGCTTCATAGTCACAGTTTTCTTTGCATCATATGAACTTTAGGGAAGCATTTGATCATTATCTACCAACAGTCAAACATGCTGGTTGGTAAGAACCAAAATATCAATACTACTGATACCAAGATATCAGTCCATGCAGTGGCTTCCTAGTCAGTTTTCTTTGCATCATATGAACTTCAGGGAAGCATTTTATCATAGTCAAACCAACAGTCAAACATGCTTGTTGTTAAGAACCAAACTATCAATACTCCCGATACCAAGATTTCAGTCCACGAAGCGGCTTCATAGTCACAGTTTTCTTCGCATCATATGAACTTTAGGGAAACATTTTATCATTGTCTACCAACAGTCAAACATGCTTGTTGGTAAGAACCAAAATATCAATACTACCAATACCAAGATTTCAGTCCACGCAGCGGCTTCCTAGTCACAGTTTTCTTTGCATCATATGAACTTCAGGGAAGCATTTTATCATAGTCAAACCAACAGTCAAACATGCTTGTTGTCAAGAACCAAACTATCAATACTACCGATACCAAGATTTCAGTCCACGCAGTGGCTTCATAGTCACAGTTTTCTTTGCATCATATGAACTTGGGAAGCATTTTATCATTATCTACCAACAGTCCAACATGCTTGTTGGTAAGAACCAAAATATCAATACTACCGATACCAAGATTTCAGTCCACGCAGTGGCTTCCTAGTCAGTTTTCTTTGCATCATATGAACTTCAGGGAAGCATTTTATCATAGTCAAACCAACAGTCAAACATGCTTGTTGTCAAGAACCAAAATATCAATACTACCGATACCAAGATTTCAGTCCACGCAGTGGCTTCATAGTCACAGTTTTATTTGCATCATATGAACTTTGGGGAAGCATTTGATCATTATCTACCAACAGTCATACATGTTGGTTGGTAAGAACCAAAATATCAATACTACCGATACCAAGATTTCAGTCCACGCAGTGGCTTCATAGTCAGTTTTCTTTGCATCATATGAACTTTGGGGAAGCATTTGATCATTATCTACCAACAGTCAAACATGTTGGTTGGTAAGAACCAAAATATCAATACTACCGATACCAA
Source organism: Nerophis lumbriciformis (assembly GCF_033978685.3). NCBI lineage: Eukaryota > Metazoa > Chordata > Actinopteri > Syngnathiformes > Syngnathidae > Nerophis > Nerophis lumbriciformis. Next base: position 40,941,043 of record NC_084564.2, read on the forward strand.
GATTACAGATACAGTATTAATGAATAAGATAGCTGCCATCATATTACAATATCTATATTCTGACACATTCTCAGGAAGTGTGTGTTTGAGAGAAGCAGTTGATATTGACACAATTATACCTATGTTGTGTTCATAAGAAATATCGTTTTAAAACGGCTATGGAGTCTTAAGGGTAGCGTTGTGTTGGCAAAAACTGTCTTTCACTTTTTTTTGTAAGTTGTAAGTTCTTATTCAAGCTAAATTATCCAACTTCATAGTTGATAGTAATGTAAGAACCTGTGTTTCTGGTCAACATAATAGTAATATTATTATAAAATAAATGAATATGAAGGGATAACGTCGAATTTCGACAGAGGCCAAATATATCTGTATACATGTTGGCTAAGTTGAATTTTATTTTGTATGCTAAGGTATCTATAAGCACCTATTTTACAGCTGATAGATAAGATACACTATATTGCCAAAAGTATTTGGCCACCTGCCTTTACTCACATATGTACTTGAAGTGACATCCCATGGAATTGTCCAAAATGTTTTGGTATCCTGGAGCATTCAAAGTTCCTTTCACTGGAACTAAGGGGCCAAGCCCAACTCCTGAAAAACAACCCCACATCATAATTCCTCCTCCACCAAATTTCACACTCGGCACAAAGCAGTCCGAAATGTAGCGTTCTCCTGGCAACCTCCAAACCCAGACTGGTCCATCAGATTGCCAGATGGATAAGCGTGACTCATCACTCCATAGAAGGAGTCTCCACTGCTCTAGAGTCCAGTGGCGACGTGCTTTACACCACTGCATCCCACACTTTGCATTGGACTTGGTGATGTATGGCTTAGATTCAGCTGCTCGGCCATGGAAACCCATTACATGAAGCTCTCTGCGTACTGTACGTGGGCTAATTGGAAGGTCACATGAAGTTTGGAGCTCTGTAGCAACTGACTGTGCAGAAAGTCTTTGCACTATGCTGACCTCTCTGTCAGTTTACGTGGCCTACCACTTGGTGGCTGAGTTGCTGTTGTTCCCAAACTCTCCACTTTTCTTATAGTAAAGTTGACTTTGGAATATTTAGGAGCGAGGAAATTTCACGACTGGATTTGTTGCACAGGTGGCATCCTATGACAGTTCCACGCTGGAAATCACTGAGAGCGGCCCATTCTTTCACAAATGTTTGTAGAAACAGTCTCCATGCCTAAGTACTTGATTTGATACACCGGGCCAAGTGATTAGGACACTTGATTCTCATCATTTGGATGGGTGGCCAAATATTTTTGGCAATATAGTGTAAGTTTCACATTTGAACTGATTCGATACCTGGGAAATGAGTATTAGTCCGCAACAGTACCATTTTTAATTTTAATTTAAAACACTTCCAAGTTCCTTGTGATTTACAAATAGTAATACTATTATTATAATACAAATGAATATGAAAAGATAATGTCAAATTCAACATAGGCCAAATATATCTGTATACATGTTAGAGATGCGCGGTTTGCGGACACAACCGCGGAGTCCGCGGATTATCCGCGGGTCGGGCGGTTGAAATAAAAAAAAAATTAGATTTTATCCGCGGGTCGGGTCGGGTGGTTGAAATAAAAAAAAATTCGATTTTAAATAGATTCAGGCGGGTGGCAGTTAAACTAATTCGGAAATATATATACATAGTTAAATGTTGTTACCCACATACGAAAAACGAGCAGGCACCTGCAGCATATGCCACAACAGAAGAAGAAAAAAAAAAAAGATGGACACTTTTACGGAGCGGAGAAGGGACGCCTCGCCGGGGTCCGAGGCCCCTTCCCCCGAGAGGGCCCCACCGGGAGCCGTAGCTGAGGCGATCTGCGAGAAGGGCCCGACGCACGTCCAGGGTCACCACCGCGCCCACCGCACCGACACCCGCCTCGTCCGCCTTCGCCGCGGCCGGCGTCACGCGCAGCAGGTAAGCAGCTTACCTGCCCGCCACCCCCGTGGCCGGTGGCTCGTAACAGGGGTCACTCCGCGCGCACCGCCCGCGCAGCTTACCTGCCCGCCACCCCCGTTGCCGGGGGCGCGTAACAGGGGTCACTCCGCGCGCAGTGCGCTCACGAAAGGGGTGGGGCTCACCCTGGTGAGCCGAGTGGGCCACTTTTGGTAAGCAGAACTGGCGCTGCGGGATGAACCGAACGCCGGGTTAAGGCGCCCGATGCCGACGCTCATCAGACCCCAGAAAAGGTGTTGGTTGATATAGACAGCAGGACGGTGGCCATGGAAGTCGGAACCCGCTAAGGAGTGTGTAACAACCCACCTGCCGAATCAACTAGCCCTGAAAATGGATGGCGCTGGAGCGTCGGGTCCATACCCGGCCGTCGCCGGCAGCGAGAGCCGCGAGAGCTAGGCCGCGACGAGTAGGATGGCTGCCGCGGTGCGCGCTGAAGCCTCGGGCGCGAGCCCGGGTGGAGCCGCCGCGGGTGCGAGGGACATCGCACCTCCACGCGCTTGGAGGTGCGCTCAGCGCGGCTCCCAGATGATTGCGCACTGGTGTGCGTCTGGGCCGTGACAGCGTGGCACGCATTGAATGTCTGTGCTGCATTGGATCAGTCTCCTTTCTTTAACAGGCAAAAGCTTTATAACCTCACTAATGCCTTGCATCGTCTATATTAGATATATAACAACGGGCGGGTGCGGGCGGGTGCGGTTTTGATTAAATGTTAAATCGGGTGGATGGCGGATGGTTGACGACTTTTGTGATGCGGTTGCGGATGAAATAATTGCCTATCCGCGCATCTCTAATACATGTTGGCCATGTTGAATTTTATTTTGTATGCTACAAAATTGATCAGTAAAATAGTTATCTATAAGCACCTATTTTACAGCTGATAGATAAGATATGTTTCACATTTGAACTGATTCCTTACCAATTCCCGCTACCTGGGAAATGAGTGTTAGTCCGCAACAGTACCAATTTTTATTTTTATTTAAAAAACTTCCAAGTGCCTTGTGATTGACATAAGTTGTAGTGGTGGCACTTTGCATACATTTTGCTTTACAGATCATCCTCAAGCCCCTTTTTGACTTTCTCTTGAAACGAGACGTTTTGTGGGCGGCCTTATTTACATGCCAAATACCTCCTCCACGTCTCGCCCTCTCCAGCTCGCTGACAGGGCAGTAGACACTAGAGGTGGGAAATCTGTGTCAAACTCAAGGCCAAGGGGCCAGATATGGCCCGCCACATCATTTAACGCGGCCTGCGAAATCCCTGAAACAATACGAGTCAATTAAGCATTTTATCATTTAATCTTTTCATTGTGACAGACAGAAATACATGTATTGCATGCTATTGAGTATATTTTGAACTTTATTATCTAATAATGCAACAAATATAATACTATCGTTCATTTCAAACTTTTTAAATAAAATAAATATCTGCTTGGGTTATATCAAAGCAAGTTATTCATCAAATTGTACACGGTAGAAATGACAATAGATTTCCCAGTGAAAAAAACTATAGTACCGTTTTTCCATTTACAGTAATATGCTGTAAAAATTAGGGATGTCCCGATCCGATATTTGGATCGGATCGGCTGCCGATCTTTGCCAAAAATTGCGTATCGGCAAGGCATGGGAAAACGCCGATCCAGATCCAGTTTAAAAAAAAACTCCGGTCCGTGTTTTCCAACGCACCGATTTAAATAATACATTCCACTTTTCTGCTGCTCCTTATTTTCCGTTCCGCATTTTCCAGCACACCTTCAACACATCCACACGTATGAATTCTCACGCAGTTGCTTTTAGCTGCTGGCATTACACGACAGGCTCTTCTCACTCTTTCCTGTGTCTCCCTCTCACAGACAGCAAGTGCACCTTCTTACACACGTCACATACTGTCACGTCATACGTCACATACTGTCACGTCATACGTCACATACTGTCACGTCATACGTCACATACTGTCACGTCATACGTCACATACTGTCACGTCATACGTCACATACTGTCACGTCAACGTCACATACTGTCACGTCATACGTCACATACTGTCACGTCATACGTCACATACTGTCACGTCATACGTCACATACTGTCACGTCATACGTCACATACTGTCACGTCATACGTCACATACTGTCACGTCATACGTCACATACTGTCACGTCATACGTCACATACGTATACGTCCTCCCCGAGCAGAGAGGTAGCAGCATGGCTAACGTTAGCTGTGATGCTAGTGCAGCCGTGCGAGCAACGCTCCCTCTAAGGTGCTCGCCTGTGCAATTGCGCACTGTTTAAGCGTCCTCTGCGCATAGCAAATCTATGCCACGCACAAAATCAAATAAAAAAATAAGCGCATAACAATTTTCGACACACGGACACAACAGAGAAAACAGTTTTCGTCATCATTGTTCAAATATTATAACGTCTGTCGAGACGCTTATCTCCATTCGGTGCCACACGTCCACACCATCAAAATGCCGAGGCAAAAATTTCGCGATATATCCAGTATATTCCATATATCGCCCAGCCCTAAATTCAATCTTTTAATACAGTTAAAGTTTTTGTTTAAAAAAAATAAAATGCAATGTTTTTTGTGAACACAATCTGACCATGTTTGCTGCAGAGTTTACAAAAGTAAACATGGCTATTAGGTCTCAGTCTGGGCAGCATTTGTGACAATTTCAAGGATTTTGTGAAATCAAGGCCAACATTTTCCTAAATGAATTATTGCACCTAGCAGATTAAGAAGGAAGAGGGCAAGCATTTTGGCTCGCAGAGTTTGTGGTCTGTGTGCTTCTACGTCTGCGTCGAAGAGCATGTGGCTGAGCACTCGGAGTCAGGAGTGGTGGAACATTGATGTGAGTTCCTAAAACATATTATTTACGCTTTCTTTGTCAATTATCTATTTTGGCGAAGGATTATGATGCTTATCGCTTTCTGATGGCGTATTGGTCGGATGAACACGACCCAAATGTACCAACTGCAGTTGCATTGGATACAAATATGGTTCTTGTTCACAAGAGGCCTGGGTCAGATTTGGAAAATGTGGAATTGCACTGTTCACATTGACATGAAAAACCTCTGATAGAGCTCACATTTGAGCAACAACATCGTAATTGACCTGCAAGGTGAACAAGGCCTTAGTTGCATTTTCCATTTGACAAATTTAAAGATGTTAAAACATTGCATTGTAAAATCATCAATGCTAATCATTAGGGGTGGAACAGTTCACAAAATCTACAGTTTGGATATTATCAAGGTTTTTAGGTTTTTGGTCATTATTGTTGTTCTTTTAACACCCCAGAATACCATATATCCATTAGGGATGTCCCGATCCAGGTTTTTGCACTTCCGATCCGATACCAATATTGTTTTTGCACTTCCGATCCGATACCGATACTGACCGATACTGAGCATGTATTAAAGTTTAAAGTTATTTAGCCTACTTAGTTGTCAGAATCATGTTGAAAAGGGTTTTAGTACTCTTGATAACAACTAGCCAGCTGAATTAGGGGAGTTTGAATAATACACAATGGTTGGTAACAAGAAACTGACCTGTTTATTCAAGGATAAACACAAAATAGACAAAATTACAGAAATGGCATCATTGAACTAGGGCTGGGCGATATGGCCTTTTTTTAATATTGCGATATTTTTAGGCCATATTGCGATACACGATATATATCTCGATATTTTGCCTTAGCCTTGAATGAACACTTGATGCATATAATCACAGCAGTATGATGATTCTATGTGTTTTGATTGATTGATTGAGACTTTTATTAGTAGGTTGCACAGTGAAGTACATATTCCGTACAATTGACCACTAAATGGTAACACCCCAATAAGTTTTTCAACTTGTTTAAGTCGGGGTCCACTTAAATTGATTCATGATACAGATATATACTATCAGATATATACTATCATCATAATACAGTCATCACACAAGATAATCACATTGAATTATTTACATTATTTATAATCCAGGGTGTGGAGGGGGGCGCCGGATGTAAGTGTCAAAAAGACAGCCAAAAGAGTTTGATATGAGAATAAATCTAAAGTTAAAATATCGGGTAGAAATGCATCAATTTGCAGGAAATGTAGTCTTGATTTTCAACATTTTCTTTTAAGGCTTGCATGTCTACATTAAAACATTCTTCTTCATACTGCATTAATATATGCTACTTTTAAACTTTCATGCAGAGAAGGAAATCACAACTAAAAAAATCACTAATTTTTTCATACAGTGTTGATGTGGAAATTTTTGCCTTGGCATTTTGATGGTGTGGACGTGTGGCACGGAATGGAGATAAGCGTCTCGACAGACGTCACAATATTTGAACAATGATGACGAAAACTGTTTTCTCTGTCGTGTCCGTGTGTCGAAAATTGTTATGCGCTTATTTTTTTATTTGATTTTGTGCGTGGCATATAATTGCTATGCGCAGAGGACGTTTAAACAGTGCGCAATTGCACAGGCGCGCACCTTCGAGAGAACGTTGGTCACACGGCTGCGCTAGCATCACAGCTAACGTTAGCCATGCTGCTACCTCTCTGCTCGGGGAGGACGTATACGTATGTGACGTATGTCGTGACAGTATGTGACGTGTGTAAGAAGGTGCGCTTGCTGTCTGTGAGAGGGAGACACAGGAAAGAGTGAGAAGAGCCTGTCGTGTAATGCCAGCAGCTAAAAGCAACTGCGTGAGAATCCACAGACCTGTGGATGTGTTGAAGGTGTGCTGGAAAATGCGGAACAGAAATTATAGGGAGCAGCAGAAAAGTGGAATGTATTATTTAAATCGGTGCGTTGGAAAACACGGAGCGGAGTTTTTTTTTTTACCTGGATCTGGATCGGCATTTTCCCATGCCTTGCCGATACGCATTTTTTGGCAAATATCGGCGGCCGATCCGATCCAAATATCGGATCGGGACATCCCTAATATCCATGTTATCCACACATGTTTTTTAATCATTTCATGTATGATTACAAATCTACTAACATTTGGTGTTTGCAATCCATTACATCGCTAATCAGAAGCATGTTTCTGATGCACTATATTGTCAAAAGTATTTGGCCACCTGCCTTGACTCACATATGAACTTGAAGTGCCATCCCATTCCTAACCCATAGGGTTCAATATGATGTTGTGCAGCTATTACAGCTTCAGCTCTTCTGGGAAGGCTGTCCACAAGAATGCAGTGTGTGTTTATAGGAATTTTCCACCATTCTTCCAAAAGCGCATTGGTGAGGTCACACACTGATGTTGGTGGAGAAGGCCTGGCTCTCAGTCTCAGTATTAATTAGGGCTGAAACGACGCGTCGACATAGTCGACGTCATCGGTTACGTAAATACATCGACGCCGTTTTTGTGCTTCGACGCGTCGCATATTTACATCACACTACCGTCATGGCGGAGCGCAAAGCAGACGATGCGAGCGGTGCGAGCGAGGGGGAAAAAAGCACGCCAAAAGTCGTCAAAAAAAAAGCACGCCAAAAGTCGTCAAAAGTGTGGGAGTATTTCAATAAACGGCCTAAGAAGAAACGCTACTTTTATCTACATTCAGCTCGCTACTCGCTACTAATTTTTATCGATCTGTTAATGCACACTTTGTTTGTTTTGGTCTGTCAGACAGACCCTCATAGTGCCTGCCTTACTGGTGACGTTTCACTCCGTTCCACCAATCAGATGCAGTCACTGGTGACGTTGGACCAATCGAACAGAGCCAGGCGGTCACATGACCTGAGTTGAAAAACGTATTGGGGTGTTGCCATTTAGTGGTCAATTGTACGGAATATGTACTGTACTGTGCAATCTACTAATACAAGTTTCAATCAATCAATCAAAAGTGTGAAGGAAAAAAGACTATTTTTTATTTCAATCGTACATCCCGTCAAAAGCCTAAAGACTGACTGCACAGTTCCTGTCTTCACAATAAAGGTGCCGCTCCATCGCGCCGCGCTTTCAAAATAAGAGTCTGCGAAAGCCAGCGCAAACAAGCTAGCAAGCTACGGAGTTTGCCGCCTATTTATTTCTTGTAAAGTGTATAAAAACGAATATGGAAGATGGACAAATAAGATGCCAAAAACCAACCACTTTCATGTGGTATTAGACAGAAAGGAGGAACTTTTCTTCTCCTCCATTTGAAAACGTGGACGTTATAAGCAATACTATCTGTTTACAATCAATGCAAGTCATCAGAATCAGGTAATACACCAACTTATATTCTTGTCTTCATGAAAGAAAGGAATCTATATATGTTAAACATGCATGTATATTCATTAAAACACCTTTAACATGTAAACAAAAACGTCAAAATAAATAAATAAAAATTATATACTGTATATATCAATGTATGTATATATATGTGTATATATATATATATATGTGTGTGTGTATATATATATATATATGTATATATATATGTGTGTATATATATATATATATATATATATATGTGTGTGTGTGTGTGTGTGTATGTATATATATATATATATATATATATATACATATATGATATGTGTGTGTATGTTACTCATCAGTTACTCAGTACTTGAGTAGTTTTTTCACAACATACTTTTTACTTTTACTCAAGTAAATATTTGGGTGACTACTCCTTACTTTTACTTGAGTAATAAATCTCTAAAGTAACAGTACTCTTACTTGAGTACAATTTCTGGCTACTCTACCCACCTCTGCTAATAATGATGTTGTATGCACAACGGCTATAAACGAACATTTGAAAAGAAAACACCCGACAGCGTTCTTGCCATCACCATCAACTAGTCAATCGTCCGCGTGAGTATAAGTTGTCATCATTACACAAAAACATGAATGTGTCATTTGTATCTGCGTTGTAAATTCATAAACTAAAACACTGTTTCGCTCTGAGAGGCGCGTTTGGCGTGCCTGTTCAGTGTTTACAAAGACGCGCTCCTCTTTAACGCTAACGTTAATTAGTTGTGCAAATACCTTTTACAACATTAACAGTTACATATACTATGTACAAACGAACAATTAACTTTCACTTTAATCATACTATCATTGTTGTGTTATTAAGCAAAATAAGCAATACTTTTGTTGAAATGTTTACACTGTTGTTACAGAATATTTCGTTTTGCACTTTTTTGTATTGGATGTTTATCTTTATTTTTGCACATTTTAGCAAATAAGCAATACTTTTACTTTTGTTGAAATGTTTACACTTGTTACAGAATATTTCCGTTTTGCACTTTTTTGTATTGGATGTTTATCTTTATTTTTGCAAATTTTAAAGCAAAATAAGCAATACTTTTACTTTTGAAATGCTTATACTATTGCAGAATATTAAGATTTGCACTGGGTGTTTACTTTTATATTTGCACATTAAAAAGCATTGTAAATAAAAGCCATGCCTTTTGAAAAAACTGGCCTACATTTATTTTTTCATCTTCGTTTTAAATAAAAAAATAATCGGTAAAAGGAAAAATAATCTATAGATTAATCGAAAAAAAAATATCTATAGATTAACCGATTAATCGAAAAAAATAATCTATAGATTAATCGATAGAAAAATAATCGTTAGCTGCAGCCTTAGTATTAATTCATCCCAAAGGTGTTCTATCGGGTTCGGGTCAGGACTCTGTGCAGGCCAGTCAAGTTCATCCACACCAGACTCTGTCATCCATGTCTTTATGGACCTTGCCATGTGCACTGGTGCACAGTCACGTTGGAAGAGGAAGGGGCCCCGCTCCAAACTGTTTCCACAAGGTTGGGAGCATGGAATTGTCCCAAAATGCTTTGGTATTCTGGAGCATTCAAAGTTCTTTTCACTGGAACTAAGGGGCCAAGCCCAACTCCTGAAAAACAACCCCACACCATAATTCCTCTTCCACCAAATTTCACACTCAGCACAATGCAGTCCAAAATGTACCGTTCTCCTGGCAACCTCCAAACCCGGACTGGTCCATCACTCCGGAGAAGGCGTCTCCACTGCTCTAGAGCAGTGGTTCTCAACCTTTTTTCAGTGATGTACCCCCTGTGAACATTTTTTTAATTCAAGTACCCCCTAATCGGAGCAAAGCATTTTTGGTTGAAAAAAAGAGATCAAGAAGTAAAATACAGCACTATGTCATCAGTTTCTGATTTATTAAATTGTATAACAGTGCAAAATATTGCTCATTTGTAGTGGTCTTTCTTGAACTATTTGGAAAAAAAAGATATAAAAATAACTAAAAACTTGTTGAAAAATAAACAAGTGATTAAATTATAAATAAAGATTTCTACACATAGAAGTAATCATCAACTTAAAGTGCTCTCTTTGGGGATTGAAATAGAGATCCATCTGGATTCATGAACTTAATTCTAAACATTTATTTTGTTGAAGTATTATTCAATACATATATTTATAAAGGATTTTTGAATTGTTGCTATTTTTAGAATATTTAAAAAAAAATCTCACGTACCCCTTGGCATACCTGCAAGTACCCCCAGGGGTACGCGTACCCCCATTTGAGAACCACTGCTCTAGAGTCCAGTGGCGACGTGCTTTACACCACTGCATCCCACGCTTGGCATTGGACTTGGTGATGCATGGCTTAGATGCAGCTGCTCGGCCATGGAAACCCATCCCATGAAGCTCTCTGCGTACTGTACGTGGGCTAATTGGAAGGTCACATGACGTTTGGAGCTCTGTAGCAACTGACTGTGCAGAAAGTCTTTGCACTGTGCGCTTCAGTCAGTTTACGTGGCCTACCACTTGGTGGCTGAGTTGCTGTTGTTCCCAAACTCTTCACTTTTCTTATAGTAAAGTTGACTTTGGAATATTTAGGAGCGAGGAAATTTCACGACTGGGTTTGTTGCACAGGTGGCATCCTATGACAGTTCCACGCTGGAAATCACTGAGAGCGGCCCATTCTTTCACAAATGTTTGTAGAAACAGTCTCCATGCCTAAGTGCTTGATTTGATACACCGGGCCAAGTGATTAGGACACCTGATTCTCATCATTTGGATGGGTGGCCAAATACTTTTGGCAATATAGTGTATATCCAATGTAAAATATTAGTAAATAATAGTGTTGTTTGAAGCCCTCCACTACAGTAGAGTACAACACTACTACTACTAGCATCACAGCCATGGCATCCAGATGGGCTTTCAGCAAAGAACACTCTCGTCTGTTTGTCTCTAGCCTTTTTTTTTTTTTTTAATGGTCGACACCGAAGTGACTCATGCACGTTGCAGCAGCACAGTAAGCCAGGCAAAACATTACTGAGGCATGGTTGAATAATGACAAATATCCCTAGTCTTTTTACAACCCTTAGATGGAACATTATATCTCTGCTCACCAATTGCTGTGGTGTATTCATCTTGTGTCAATGATTGGTTGCAAGAATGAATAAGTGAAGGATCAACAGATTTTTCCGCCCTTGGAAAAATCATTTCACTCTTCTATACAAATTGCACCGACATGTAAGCAGTTGGTATCAGGCATGAGTGGGTCGAAACATTAGAAACCGCTTCCAATGTGGTTGTCAATACAACATTTTTGGGAATCGATATTGATGATAAATTAAATTGGAAACTGTACATAAATATACTCAAGACAAAGATGGCAAAAATTATTGCTATGTTACATAAAATTGAAATTCTCTGTAAATCAAAAGGCTCTTAACCTGATCCGATATTTGGATCGGATCGGCTGCCGATATTTGCCAAAAATTGCGTATCGGCAAGGCATGGGAAAATGCCGATCCAGATCCAGTTTAAAAAAAAACTCCGGTCCGTGTTTTCCAACGCACCGATTTAATTAATACATTCCACTTTTCTGCTGCTCCGTAATTTCCGTTCCGCATTTTCCAGCACACCTTCAACACATCCACAGGTCTGTGAATTCTCACGCAGTTGCTTTTAGCTGCTGGCATTACACGACAGGCTCTTCTTACTCTTTCCTGTGTCTCCCTCTCACAGACAGCAAGTGCACCTTCTTACACACGTCACATACTGTCACGACATACGTCACATACTGTCACGTCATACGTCACATACTGTCACGTCATACGTCACATACTGTCACGTCACACGTCACATACTGTCACGTCACACGTCACATACTGTCACGTCATACGTCACACACTGTCACGACATACGTCACATACTGTCACGACACACGTCACATACTGTCACGTCATACGTCACATACTGTCACGTCATACGTCACATACTGTCATGTCTTACGTCACATACTGTCACGTCATACATCACATACTGTCATGTCATATGTCACATACTGTCACGTCATACGTCACATACTGTCACGTCATACGTCACATACTGTCACGTCACACGTCACATACTGTCACGTCACACGTCACATACTGTCACGACATACGTCACATACTGTCACGTCATACGTCACATACTGTCACGTCATACGTCACATACTGTCACGTCATACGTCACATACTGTCACGTCATACGTCACATACTGTCACGACATACGTCACATACTGTCACGTCATACGTCACATACTGTCACGTCATACGTCACATACTGTCACGTCATACGTCACATACTGTCACGACATACGTCACATACTGTCACGTCATACGTCACATACTGTCACGTCATACGTCACATACTGTCACGTCATACGTCACATACTGTCACGTCATACGTCACATACTGTCACGTCATACGTCACATACTGTCACGTCATACGTCACATACTGTCACGTCATACGTCACATACGTATACGTCCTCCCCGAGCAGAGAGGTAGCAGCATGGCTAACGTTAGCTGTGATGCTAGCGCAGCCGTGCGAGCAACGCTCCCTCTAAGGTGCTCGCCTGTGCAATTGCGCACTGTTTAAGCGTCCTCTGCGCATAGCAAATCTATGCCACGCGCAAAATCAAATAAAAAAATAAGCGCATAACAATTTTCGACACACGGACACGACAGAGAAAACAGTTTTCGTCATCATTGTTCAAATATTGTGACGTCTGTCGAGACGCTTATCTCCATTCGGTGCCACACGTCCACACCATCAAAATGCAGAGGCAAACATTTCCACATCAACACCGTATAAAAAATTAGTGATTTTTTTTAGTTGTGATTTCCTTCTCTGCATGAAAGTTTAAAAGTAGCATATATTAATGCAGTATGAAGAAGAATGTTTTAATGTAGACATGCAAGCCTTGAAAGAAAATTTTGAAAATCAAGACTACATTTCCTGCAAATGGGTGCATTTCTACCCTATATTTTAACTTTAGATTTATTCTCATATCAAACTCTTTTGGCTGTCTTTTTGACACTTACATCCGGCGCCCCCCTCCACACCCTGGATTATAAATAATGTCAATAATTCAATGTGATTATCTTGTGTGATGACTGTATTATGATGATAGTATATATCTGATAGTATATATCTGTATCATGAATCAATTTAAGTGGACCCCGACTTAAACAAGTTGAAAAACTTATTGGGGTGTTACCATTTAGTGGTCAATTGTACGGAATATGTACTTCACTGTGCAACCTACTAATAAAAGTCTCAATCAATCAAAACACATAGAATCATCATACTGCTGTGATTATATGCATCAAGTGTTCATTCAAGGCTAAGGCAAAATATCCAGATATATATGGTGTATCGCAATATGGCCTTAAAATATCGCAATATTAAAAAAAGGCCATATCGCCCAGCCCTAGTTCAATGATGCCATTTCTGTTTGTCATGTATCATTTTGTCTATTTTGTGTTTATCCTTGAATAAACAGGTCAGTTTCTTGTTACCAACCATTGTGTATTATTCAAACTCCCCTAATTCAGCTGGCTAGTTGTTATCAAGAGTACTAAAACCCTTTTCAACAAGATTCTGACAACTAAGTAGGCTAAATAACTTTAAACTTTAATACATGCTCGGATAGGCCAGTATCGGTCAGTATCGGTATCGGAATTGAAATGCAAAAACAATATCGGTATCGGATCGGAAGTGCAAAAACCTGGATCGGGACATCCCTACTTAACACGTTATATAATTATTTCGTACTCCCATATCTTCATTATTGTGTTGAAATCCGGGGTAACAATTACAAATCAAACATCAACTCTATGTTCTTACTTCAAAAGAAAGCCATTAGAGTTCTAAATTATGCAGATTATCATGACCTTTCCAATGCTCTGTTTATTAAATTAAAACATTAAAACTGCACAATCTTGTTGACCTCAACACTGCAACACTGCACCTCCGAACCGAACCGAAACCCCCGTACCGAAACTATTCAATACAAATACGCGTACCGTTACACCCCTAATTTATACATATTTATATACAGTACAGGCCAAAAGTTTGGACACACCCTATCATTCAATGCAATGTTTTCTTTATTTTCATGACTATTTACATTGTAGATTGTCACATCAAAACGTTATGTACTTAACAAAAAAAAGGTGAAATAACTGAAAATATGTTTTATATTCTAGTTTCTTCAAAATAGCCACTCTTTGCTCTGATTACTGCTTTGCACACTCTTGGCGTTCTCTCCATGAGATTCAAAACCTGAAACAGTTTTCACTTCACAGGTGTCATAGTTAGGGATGTCCCGATCCAGGTTTTTGCACTTCCGATCCGATACCGATATTGTTTTTGCATTTCCGATCCGATACCGATACTGACCGATACCGATACTGGCCTATCCGAGCATGTATTAAAGTTTAAAGTTATTTAGCCTACTTAGTTGTCAGAATCATGTTGAAAAGGGTTTTAGTACTCTTAATAACAACTAGCCAGCTGAATTAGGGGAGTTTGAATAATACACAATGGTTGGTAACAAGAAACTGACCTGTTTATTCAAGGATAAACACAAAATAGACAAAATTATACATGACAAACAGAAATGGCATCATTGAACTAGGGCTGGGCGATATGGCCTTTTTTTAATATTGCGATATTTTAAGGCCATATTGCGATACACGATATATATCTGGATATTTTGCCTTAGCCTTGAATGAACACTTGATGCATATAATCACAGCAGTATGATGATTCTATGTGTTTTGATTGATTGATTGAGACTTTTATTAGTAGGTTGCACAGTGAAGTACATATTCCGTACAATTGACCACTAAATGGTAACACCCCAATAAGTTTTTCAAAATTGATTCATGATACAGATATATACTATCAGATATATACTATCATCATAATACAGTCATCACACAAGATAATCACATTGAATTATTGACATTATTTATAATCCAGGGTGTGGAGGGGGGCGCCGGATGTAAGTGTCAAAAAGACAGCCAAAAGAGTTTGATATGAGAATAAATCTAAAGTTAAAATATAAGGTAGAAATGCACCCATTTGCAGGAAATGTAGTCTTGATTTTCAACATTTTCTTTCAAGGCTTGCATGTCTACATTAAAACATTCTTCTTCATACTGCATTAATATATGCTACTTTTAAACTTTCATGCAGAGAAAGAAATCACAACTAAAAAAATCACTAATTTTTTCATACGGTGTTGATGTGGAAATGTTTGCCTCGGCATTTTGATGGTGTGGACGTGTGGCACCGAATGGAGATAAGCGTCTCGACAGACGTCACAATATTTGAACAATGATGACGAAAACTGTTTTCTCTGTCGTGTCCGTGTGTCGAAAATTGTTATGCGCTTATTTTTTTATTAGATTTTGTGCGTGGCATAGATAGTTATGCGCAGAGGACGCTTAAACAGTGCGCAATTGCACAGGCGAGCACCTTAGAGGGAGCGTTGCTCGCACGGCTGCGCTAGCATCACAGCTAACGTTAGCCATGCTGCTACCTCTCTGCTCGGGGAGAACGTATACGTACGGGACGTATGACGTGACAGTATGTGACGTGTGTCGTGACAGTATGTGACGTGTGTCGTGACAGTATGTGACGTGTGTCGTGACAGTATGTGACGTGTGTCGTGACAGTATGTGACGTATGTCGTGACAGTATGTGACGTGTGTAAGAAGGTGCACTTGCTGTCTGTGAGAGGGAGACACAGGAAAGAGTGAGAAGAGCCTGTCGTGTAATGCCAGCAGCTAAAAGCAACTGCGTGAGAATCCATAGGCCTGTGGATGTGTTGAAGGTGTGCTGGAAAATGCGGAACGGAAATTACGGAGCAGCAGAAAAGTGGAATGTATTATTTAAATAGGTGCGTTGGAAAACACGGACCGGAGTTTTTTTTTAAACTGGATCTGGATCGGCATTTTCCCATGCCTTGCCGATACGCAATTTTTGGCAAATATCGGCAGCCGATCCGATCCAAATATCGGATCGGGACATCCCTAGTCATAGTTTTGATGCCTTCAGTGACAATCTACAATGTAAAGAGTCAAAAATGAAGAGAACGCATTGCAATGAGAAAGTGTTCAATCTTTTAAAAGGCTTGTACTGTACGTCTTCCCATGGTTTTCTTACTGTGACTTTTTTGTGCGTTAATGAGAGGAAGCACTGTGATAGATTAGATCAGAGGTCATAAGGGACGCAATCATTGGTTTTTATCACATCATCCACAATATAAAGAGTTGCTCCTCCCAGAGCTCCTTTTTCTTGGCCAAATCACAACTACTGACACACAATCACATGTTGTCTGCTATTTGTGAGAATTAAAGAAACCTGTTTTCTTCTTTGTGTCTAAATGCATCCTCAATCCCTTGCAGGTGGTGCGTTTGTGCCAGAACCCCAAGTTGGCCCTGAAGAACAGCCCCCCATACATACTGGACCTGCTGCCAGACACGTACCAGCACCTGCGCACAATCCTGTCCCGCTACGAAGGCAAAATGGAGACCCTGGGAGAGAACGAGTACTTCCGAGTGTTCATGGAGAACCTGACCAAGAAAACCAAGCAGACCATCAGTCTGTTCAAGGAGGGCAAAGAGCGGATGTACGAGGAGAACTCGCAACCCAGGTGAGCTCTGGTGATTTATTTTATGAATGAATTGCAGTGTTTCCCCCAGAAAATGTGTTAGTTAAGGTGGTGGCTCCGGAGGACAGACGGGGGAAGGGGGTGGGTGGGTGTAAGGATCGGTGTAACTCGACCTGTCGCCATGACGTCTCCACCTTGTCGCTGCCACCACAGCCTGGGGGGCCATAGACTGCAGACTGTGGTGAAGTAGGCCGGCTTCGTCGCGTGAAGAAGCCTACAATTTTTGGTTGTGTTTTCCGCTCCATGCTGAATGCCGATATACAATAAAAACAAAACAGTCCTAGTTACCCATACTTGCCAACCCTCCCGGATTTTCCGGGAGACTCCCGAAATTCAGCGCCTCTCCCGAAAACTTCCCGGGACAAATTTTCTCCCGAAATTCAGGCGGACTCAGGTCCGCTAACCCACAACATAAACAGCGTACCTGCCCAATCACATTATAACTGTAGAAGGATGGAGGGCGAGTTCTTGGTTTCTTATGTGGGTTTATTGTTAGGCAGTTTCATTAACGTCCTCCCAGTGCGGTAACAACACACAACAACAGCAGTCACGTTTTTTCTACCGTAAAGCAGTTCGTCTGCCGTAAACAGCAATGTTGTGACACTCTTAAACAGGACAATACTGCCATCTAGTGCATTTGATGAAAGCACTTTTGTGCGTGCCACACAGCAATGCATCATCAGAGAGGGTGTTCAGCATGGTTAGAAAAATAGTGGCAGAGAATAGAACAAGGATGGACAATTCAGCCCTTAACTCAACAATGAGTAGATGAGTGTTATGTGTGTGTGTATATGTGTAAATAAATGAACACTGAAATTAAAGTTTTTATTTTATATATATATATATATATATATATATTTATATATATATATGTATATATATGAAATACTTGACTAGTATTTCGTGAAGTATTTCATATATATATATATATATATATATATATATATATCAATCAATGTTTATTTATATAGCCCTAAATCACAAGTGTCTCAAAGGGCTGCACAAGCCACAACGACATCCTCGGTACAAAGCCCACATAAGGGCAAGGAAAAACTCACCCACATTATGTGAGTTGTGTGTTATTCTAAGAAAATTGCTATGCGTACAGGAATTATCCAGCCTGGTGCTGGCTAGTTCTAGCTTAACTGACTCCTCACCCGGACTAGCAGGCTCTGTAATTGCCTGTGACCGGGCTTGCTCTAGTGTAGTTAGTCAAATGTGACTTAAACAGTAGTCTATGTTTTTAGCCAGGATGATGGCGCCTTCCTGGTTAGGGTGAAGGCCGTCTCTCATCAGCAAGCCTGGTTTGCCCCAGAAAGAGGGCCAATTATCAATAAACGTTAGTCCCTGTTGTCTATATATATATATATATATATATATATATATATATATATATATATATATATATATATATATATATATATATGAAATACTTGACTTAGTATTTCGTCAAGTATTTCTTATATATATATATGTGTATATATATATATATATATATATATATAAAACAGTTTATGAAATACTTGGTGAAATCTAGCTGTAAATATACTCCTCCCCTCTTAACCACGCCCCCAACCACGCCCCTCGCCCCACCTCCTGAAATCGGAGGTCTCAAGGTTGGCAAGTATGTAGTTACCTGAGATACTAAGTATGTCATTATTATGACTTAGTAAGTCAATATTTTGACTTAGTAATCTACTAAGTCAAAATAATGACTTACCGTATTTTTCGGACTATAAGTTGCAGTTTTTTTCATAGTTTGGCTGGGCTCCAGTGCAACTTATATATGTTTTTTTCCTTCTTTATTATGCATTTTCGGCAGGTGCGACTTATACTCCGAAAAATACGGTACTATAATATGGCGGTATAGCTCAGTTGGTAGAGTGGCAGTGCCAGCAACTTGAGGGTTCCAGGTTCGATCCCCGCTTCTGCCAACCTAGTCATTGCCGTTGTGTCCTTGGGCAAGACACTTTACCCACCTGCTCCCAGTGCCACCCACACTGGTTTAAATGTATCTTAGATATTGGGTTTCACTATGTAAAGTGCTTTGAGTCACTCGGGAAAAGCGCTATATAAATATAATTCACTTCACTTCACTAAGTCAAAATAATGACTTGCTAAGTCAAATTAAGGACTTACTGTAAGTAAGCGTTTGCAATAAGCGTTTGAAAAAAAGAGTTAAAAGTGGGGCCACATGCTGACATATGTTCAACTCATCATGCTTAATTTATTACAGCATTTGGGAAGCCTGTAGTTGATTTGTATTATGTAAATGTTATATTTTTATCAACATGTGACAGCAGGGACCCTGCCATTCAAAACTAGGCTGCTACATTACTAATGATTAATGTAACTATAGCAGAAGAAATAGTACAATAGCAATAGGAGAGACTATTCATCCCTGAACACCATGGAGTTCATGTAGGCTTAATGATGCCATCCATCCATCCATCTTCTTCCGCTTATCCGAGGTCGGGTCGCGGGGGCAGCAGCTTAAGCAGGGAAGCCCAGACTTCCCTCTCCCCAGCCACTTCGTCCAGCTCCTCCCGGGGGATCCCGAGGCGTTCCCAGGCCAGCCGGGAGAGATAGTCTTCCCAGCGTGTCCTGGGTCTTCCCCGTGGCCTCCTACCGGTCGGACGTGCCCGAAACACCTTCCTAGGGAGGCGTTCGGGTGGCATCCTGACCAGATGCCCGAACCACCTCATCTGGCTCCTCTCGATGTGGAGGAGCAGCGGCTTTACTTTGAGCTCCCCCCGAATGACAGAGCTTCTCACCCTATCTCTAAGGGAGAGCCCCGCCACTCGGCGGAGGAAACTCATTTCGGCCGCTTGTACCCGTGATCTTGTCCTTTCGGTCATAACCCAAAGCTCATGACCATAGGTGAGGATGGGAACGTAGATCGACCGGTAAATCGAGAGCTTTGCCTTCCGGCTCAGCTCCTTCTTCACCACAACGGATCGATACAGCGTCCGCATTACTGAAGACGCCGCACCGATCCGCCTGTCGATCTCACGATCCACTCTTCCCCCACTCGTGAACAAGACTCCGAGGTACTTGAACTCCTCCACTTGGGGCAAGATCTCCTCCCCAACCCGGAGATGGCACTCCACCCTTTTCCGGGCGAGAACCATGGACTCGGATTTGGAGGTGCTGATTCCCATCCCAGTCGCTTCACACTCGGCTGCGAACCGATCCAGTGAGAGCTGAAGATCTTGGCCAGATGAAGCCATCAGGACCACATCATCTGCAAAAAGCAGAGACCTAATCCTGCAGCCACCAAACCAGATACCCTCAACGCCCTGACTGCGCCTAGAAATTATGTCCATAAAGGTTATGAACAGAATTGGTGACAAAGGACAGCCTTGGCGGAGTCCAACCCTCACTGGAAACGGATCCGACTGACTGCCGGCAATGCGGACCAAGCTCTGACACTGATTATACAGGGAGCGGACCGCCACAGTCCGTTACCCCATACTCTCTGAGCACTCCCCACAGGACTTCCCGGGGTACACGGTCGAATGCCTTCTCCAAGTCCACAAAGCACATGTAGACTGGTTGAGGAAACTCCCATGCACCCTCAAGGACCCTGCCGAGAGTATAGAGCTGGTCCACAGTTCCACGACCAGGACGAAAACCACACTGTTCCTCCTGAATCCGAGGTTCGACTATCCGGCGTAGCCTCCTCTCCAGTACACCTGAATAGACCTTACCGGGAAGGCTGAGGAGTGTGATCCCACGATAGTTGGAACACACCCTCCGGTTCCCCTTCTTAAATTCATTTTTATTATGTAAATGTTATATTTTTATTAACATGTGATAGCAGGGACCCTGCCATTCAAAACTAGGCTGCTACATTACTCATGATTAATGTAACTATAGCAGAAGAAATAGTACAATAGCAATAGGAGAGACTATTCATCCCTGAACACCATGGAGTTCATGTAGGCTTTATGATGCAGTTACATTATTATATCAACTATCAGAGACAGCTTCAGGAAACTCTTCATTTAACATAATGTCCTTTTTTGCTGCTTCAACACAGCTCAATCAACACAGAAAAAGGTAAAGTGAAATAACCTAGTTGTTAACTGTAGGTCAATAATGCTTGTCTTTCTCTCAGGCAGACAGGGCTTTGCTGTCCACACACACCGCAAAATGAGCTAACGTTGCGCTAAAAGCTAATTAGCCTTCACCTCAAGGACTGCGAGCGAGCTGAGCTGCCGCTTATGTTTCTAGAACATCAACGGGCTCCTAGTGATGTTACTAGTAGTTGACTGGGAGGTGTTTATTATAATTTGGGGAGAGTCCGCTGCCTTATGCTTACCTGCTAAACACCTTTCTGCTCACCCCACCGCAGGAACACTGACTACATGCGCTCTGAATACGCACTGCTGATTGGCTGTTACCGCTCTGTTTGTAACCAATCAGAGGGTTCTGTGGGTGGGACAATGCTGGGTGCTGCAGAGATATACTGACAGAGGCAGAGGCAGAACTAAAGCTTGTTAAGACTTTAGTTTAGGCGGTGGCTCTGTGAGAAACCCTGAATTGGAAACATTTGAATTCAACAGTTGAACAGTTGAGACAAGGCTGGCACACACAGTGAACAGTTGCTCCCGGCCTTCAGGGTGCTTTTAGGAGGTATCAAAACAAGACCTGAGAGGTGTTGTGGTTGGAGCACGTCAACATTTGTGGTCAGAACAGCGCTTCATCTGCAGATGCTCTCTTTTGTTTTTGCTTTCCAATCGTTTCCATCTACATGCAAACATTACCTCCTTGTGTGATGCTCTGTGCCTTTCTTCTCTGTGGAAGTGCATTTAATACAGGATTGAACCGGAAAGAAACCACATTTTGATCTGTGGACTGATTTGCTGCCGCAATAATAACTTTTAGTATTCATACTTTAAGAGGCTTTTGTTCTGTCCAAACAAATGTGTTTATGTTGGTTAGACCAGTGTTTTTCAACCACTGTGCCGTGAGATATTGTCTGGTGTGCTGTGGGAAATTATACAACTTCACCTAATTGGTCCCAAAAACATTTTTTGCATCTCAATAATTATAATCTGCAAATAATGTGCCGTTACTTAGTGTCGTTGCTGTGTAGAGCTCAGCAGGGTAACCATGTAATACTCCACGTCAGTAGTTAATTGCTTTGTAAAAGTCAGAATGAGTCGGGTGAGACGAGGATGGTTTGTTGTGATTAGGGATGTCCCGATCCAGGTTTTTGCACTTCCGATCCGATACCGATATTGTTTTTGCACTTCCGATCCGATACCGATACTGACCGATACCGATAATGGCCTATCCGAGCATGTATTAAAGTTTAAAGTTATTTAGCCTACTTAGTTGTCAGAATCATGTTGAAAAGGGTTTTAGTACCGTATTTTCCGCACTATTAGCCGCACCTAAAAACCACAAATTTACTCAAAAGCTGACAGTGCGGCTTATAACCCGGTGCGCTTTATATATGGATTAATATTAAGATTCATTTTCATAAAGTTTCGGTCTCGCAACTACGGTAAACAGCCGCCATCTTTTTTCCCCGTAGAAGAGGAAGTGCTTCTTCTTCTACGCAAGCAACCGCCAAGGTAAGCACCCGCCCCCATAGAACAGGAAGCGCTTCTTCTTCTACTGTAAGCAACCACCCGCTCGCGTAGAAGAAGAAGAAGCGCGCGGATATTACGTTTTATTTCCTTTGTGTGTTTACATCTGTAAAGACCACAAAATGGCTCCTACCAAGCGACAGGTTTCCGGTTCATGAAAAGACGCAATCTCTCCATCCGCACACGGACTACTATTT
This sequence comes from Nerophis lumbriciformis, assembly GCF_033978685.3. Taxonomy (NCBI): domain Eukaryota; kingdom Metazoa; phylum Chordata; class Actinopteri; order Syngnathiformes; family Syngnathidae; genus Nerophis; species Nerophis lumbriciformis. The sequence continues at coordinate 40,963,743 of NC_084564.2, forward strand.
CACAGCAACTGCCTAAAGACTTTCAAGAAAAGCTGGCTACTTTCCGTGCATATTGTAAAAACAAGATAGCTGAAAAAAAGATCCGGCCAGAGAACATTATCAACATGGACGAGGTTCCACTGACTTTTGATATTCCTGTGAACCGCACTGTGGATACAACGGGAGCACGTACGGTGAATATTCGCACCACAGGGAATGAGAAGTCGTCCTTCACTGTGGTTCTAGCTTGCCATGCTAATGGCCAGAAACTTCCACCCATGGTGATATTCAAAAGGAAGACCTTGCCAAAAGAGACCTTTCCAGCCGGCGTCATCATAAAAGCTAACTCGAAGGGATGGATGGATGAAGAAAAGATGAGCGAGTGGTTAAGGTAAGTTTACGCGAAGAGGCCGGGTGGCTTTTTTCACGCAGCTCCGTCCATGTTGATATACGACTCCATGCGCGCCCACATCACGCTGGTTTTTAATATATTATTAAAGTTTGACTGACCTATCTGACTGTTTTTTTGACATTCCTTTAGCGCAGTTAGATGCGGCTTATAACACGGGGCGGCTTATAGGTGGACAAAGTTTTGAAATATGCCGTTCATTGAAGGCGCGGCTTATAACCCAGGGCGCCTTATGGTGCGGAAAATACGGTACTCTTGATAACAACTAGCCAGCTGAATTAGGGGAGTTTGAATAATACACAATGGTTGGTAACAAGAAACTGACCTGTTTATTCAAGGATAAACACAAAATAGACAAAATTATACATGACAAACAGAAATGGCATCATTGAACTAGGGCTGGGCGATATGGCCTTTTTTTAATATTGCGATATTTTAAGGCCATATTGCGATACACAATATATATCTCGATATTTTGCCTTAGCCTTGAATGAACACTTGATGCATATAATCACAGCAGTATGATGATTCTATGTGTTTTGATTGATTGATTGAGACTTTTATTAGTAGGTTGCACAGTGAAGTACATATTCCGTACAATTGACCACTAAATGGTAAAACCCCAATAAGTTTTTCAACTTGTTTAAGTCGGGGTCCACTTAAATTGATTCATGATACAGATATATACTATCAGATATATACTATCATCATAATACAGTCATCACACAAGATAATCACATTGAATTATTTACATTATTTATAATCCAGGGTGTGGAGGGGGGCGCCGGATGTACCGGTAAGTGTCAAAAAGACAGCCAAAAGAGTTTGATATGAGAATAAATCTAAAGTTAAAATATAGGGTAGAAATGCACCCATTTGCAGGAAATGGAGTCTTGATTTTCAACATTTTCTTTTAAGGCTTGCATGTCTACATTAAAACATTCTTCTTCATACTGCATTAATATATGCTACTTTTAAACTTTCATGAAGAGAAGGCAATCACAACTAAAAAAATCACTATTTTTTTCATACGGTGTTGATCTGGAAATGTTTGCCTCAGCATTTTGATGGTGTGGACGTGTGGCACCGAATGGAGATAAGCGTCTCGACAGACGTCACAATATTTGAACAATGATGACGAAAACTGTTTTCTCTGTCGTGTCCGTGTGTCGAAAATTGTTATGCGCTTATTTTTTTATTTGATTTTATGCGTGGCATATAATTGCTATGCGCAGAGGACGTTTAAACAGTGCGCAATTGCACAAGCGCGCACCTTAGAGAGAACATTGGTCACACGGCTGCGCTAGCATCACAGCTAACGTTAGCCATGCTGCTACCTCTCTGCTCGGGGAGGACGTATACGTGTGTGACGTATGACGTGACCGTATGTGACGTATGACGTGACAGTATGTGACGTATGACGTGACAGTATGTGACGTATGACGTGACAGTATGTGACGTGTGTAAGAAGGTGCGCTTGCTGTCTGTGAGAGGGACACAGAAAAGAGTGAGAAGAGCCTGTCGTGTAATGCCAGCAGCTAAAAGCAACTGCGTTAGAATCCACAGACCTGTGGATGTGTTGAAGGTGTACTGGAAAATGCGGAACGGAAATTATAGGGAGCAGCAGAAAAGTGGAATGTACTATTTAAATAGGTGCGTTGGAAAACACGGAGCAGAGTTTTTTTTTTTTTAACTGGATCGGCATTTTTCCCATGCCTTGCCGATACGCATTTTTTTGCAAATATCGGCGGCCGATCCGATCCAAATATCGGATCGGGACATCCCTAGTTGTGATCCCAATATGCAAAAAGCAAAAAGGTATGCAACGCTTACACCAAAAGTGAAAGGAAAAAGGTATTGAAGCATAGGGATGGCTATGCAAAACGAAAATAAAACTGAACTGGCCGCAAAGTAAACCAACACAGAATGCTGGACGACAGCAAAGACTTACAGCGTGTCCACAAAGTACGTCCGTACATGACAATCAACAATGTCCACACAAAGAAGGATAGCGACAACTTAAATAGTCTTGCTTGCTAACACAAAGCAGGTGCGGGGGAATGGCGCTCAAAGGACGACATGAAACCGCTACAGGAAAACGTCAACAAAACAGGAAAAGCCAACCGCAAGACAGAAACTAAAGCACTCCTCTCAAGAAAACACCAACAAACTCAAAATAGAATAGAATAGAAAGTACTTTATTGATCCCTGGGGTAAATTCAAAATAAGGCATGATGACCTGGTGGAGTTTCATTTTTTTAAGATTTTCTGCTGGTGGTGTGCCTCCGTATTGTTGTAATGGAAAAAAATGTGCCTTGGCTGAAAAAAGGTTGAAAAACACTGGCTTAGACTGGTAACGCTGGCTTTAGGAGTTTCTAAGTCAAACTGAGGGACTGTTGCATTAATGAAAACGGGTAGACCAAGTAGAGGAGGCATTCTTGGCAAGTGTAACCCCACTGCAGCTATTGATAGTTACACCGTCCTGACAGCATTGTTTTATTTATATATATATATATATATATATATATATATATATATATATATATATATATATATATATATATATATACCGTATTTTCCGCACCATAAGGCGCCCTGGGTTATAAGCCGCGCCTTCAATGAACGGCATATTTCAAAACTTTGTCCACCTATAAGCCGCCCCGTGTTATAAGCCGCATCTAACTGCGCTAAAGGAATGTCAAAAAAACAGTCAGATAGGTCAGTCAAACTTTAATAATATATTAAAAACCAGCGTGATGTGGGCGCGCATGGAGTCGTATATCAACATGGACGGAGCTGCGTGAAAAAAGCCACCCGGCCTCTTCGCGTAAACTTCCCTTAACCACTCGCTCATCTTTTCTTCATCCATCCATCCCTTCGAGTTAGCTTTTATGATGACGCCGGCTGGAAAGGTCTCTTTTGGCAAGGTCTTCCTTTTGAATATCACCATGGGTGGAAGTTTCTGGCCATTAGCATGGCAAGCTAGAACCACAGTGAAGGATGACTTCTCATTCCCTGTGGTGCGAATATTCACCGTACGTGCTCCCGTTGTATCCACAGTGCGGTTCACAGGAATATCAAAAGTCAGTGGAACCTCGTCCATGTTGATAATGTTCTCTGGCCGGATCTTTTTTTCAGCTATCTTGTTTTTACAATATGCACGGAAAGTAGCCAGCTTTTCTTGAAAGTCTTTAGGCAGTTGCTGTGAAATAGTAGTCCGTGTGCGGATGGAGAGATTGCGTCTTTTCATGAACCGGAAACCTGTCGCTTAGTAGGAGCCATTTTGTGGTCTTTACAGATGTAAACACACAAAGGAAATGAAACGTAATATCCGCGCGCTTCTTCTTCTTCTACGCGTGCGGGTGGTTGCTTACAGTAGAAGAAGAAGCGCTTCCTGTTCTATGGGGGCGGGTGCTTACCTTGGCGGTTGCTTGCGTAGAAGAAGAAGCACTTCCTCTTCTACGGGGAAAAAAGATGGCGGCTGTTTACCGTAGTTGCGAGACCGAAACTTTATGAAAATGAATCTTAATATTAATCCATATATAAAGCGCACCGGGTTATAAGCCGCACTGTCAGCTTTTGAGTAAATTTGTGGTTTTTAGGTGCGGCTAATAGTGCGGAAAATACGGTATATATATATATATATATATATATATATGTATATATATATATATATATATTTATTTCTCCCCCCCCCAAATATTTGTATTGAATTTTACAGACAGGACAGCATAGTGAATCATGGCAACAGCAAGTTGAGGTATCTGCACATTTTACAATATCCATCCATTTTCTACCGCTTATTCCCTTTGGGGTCGCGGGGGCCGCTGGAGCCTATATCAGCTACAATTGGGCGGAAGGCTGGGTACACCCTGGACAAGTCGCCACCTCATCGCAGGGCCCATTGTACAATATGTAACATGATAAACCCAACCCTCACAATACCCACCCACTCAATTCCCAAGGTAATTGTCCCCGAGTGCCCATAACAGATATAGACACACATAAATATATATGCAAACATAGATTCAATCTAACAAAATATATTAAAGCTAAATAAGTGAATGGATAAGGTCAAATAAATAAATAAATAATACATAAGATATACAATAAAATATAACGTAAAAGTAAATAAACACAAGGAATGGAGTCGGGGGGAGGGGCAAGTGTTTTATTTAAAGGGGAACATTATCACAATTTCAGAAGGGTTAAAACCATTAAAAATCAGTTCCCAGTGGCTTATTTTATTTTTCGAAGTTTTTTTCAAAATTTTACCCATCACGCAATATCCCTAAAAAAAAGCTTCAAAGTGCCTGATTTTAACCATCGTTCTATACACCCGTCCATTTTCCTGTGACGTCACATAGTGATGCCAACACAAACAAACATGGCGGATAGAACAGCAAGCTATAGCGACATTAGCTCGGATTCAGACTCGGATTTCAGCGGCTTAAGCGATTCAACAGATTACGCATGTATTGAAACGGATGGTTGTAGTGTGGAGGCAGGTAGCGAAAACCAAATTGAAGAAGAAACTGAAGCTATTGAGCCATATCGGTTTGAACCGTATGCAAGCGAAACCCACGAAAACGACACGACAGCCAGCGACACGGGAGAAAGCGAGGACGAATTCGGCGATCGCCTTCTAACCAACGATTGGTATGTGTTTGTTTGGCATTAAAGGAAACTAACAACTATGAACTAGGTTTACAGAATATGAAATACATTTGGCAACAACATGCACTTTGAGAGTGCAGACAGCCCAATTTTCATCAATTAATATATTCTGTAGACATACCCTCATCCGCTCTCTTTTCCTGAAAGCTGATCTGTCCAGTTTTGGAGTTGATGTCAGCAAGCTAGGGAAGCTAGGGTTGATAGGGGGTTAAGCTCGCTCGTCTGCGGGAACAAACTGCCGCCATTGCTTGCCGTGCTACCGAGGCCCTTTGTCCCTGAATTGCTCACACACTCCGGCAGATTCAATGGGGGTCTGGCGGCAGATTTCTTTGACTTTATGGTTGGAAATGCATCTGCTTTGAGTGTCACAGGATATCCACACATTCTTGCCATCTCTGTCGTAGCATAGCTTTCGTCGGTAAAGTGTGCGGAACAAACGTCCAATTTCTTGCCACTTTGGCATCTTTGGGCCACTGGTGCAACTTGAATCCGTCCCTGTTCGTGTTGTTACACCCTCCGACAACACACCGACGAGGCATGATGTCTCCAAGGTTCGGAAAACAGTCGAAAAAACGGAAAATAACAGAGCTGATTTGACTCGGTGTTTGAGAAAATGGCGGATTGCTTCCCGATGTGATGTCACGCTCTGAGAGCGAATAATAGAAAGGCGTTTAATTCGCCAAAATTCACCCATTTAGAGTTCGGAAATCGGTTAAAAAAATATATGGTCTTTTTTCTGCAACATCAAGGTATATATTGACGCTTACATAGGTCTGGTGATAATGTTCCCCTTTAACACTTTAATGTGTGATAAACATCGTTCCTCTTTAGTGAATCAAGTTTATCGTTTGTGGTCCAGTACAAAGAAAAGCTTCCGTGCAGAAAACGGAGCAGAAGGGCACAATGTAATGAGAAAAGGCTAAAATTTTAATGAATAAAGAAACAAATATTTTTCTGTAAATGTATGTAATACTGTTTTATAACTGTAACCCCCACCCTTTTTAAGTTTTTATAAAAAAAAAATCTATATATATCAATCAATCAATCAATCAATCTTTATTTATATAGCCCTAAATCACAAGTGTCTCAAAGGGCTGCACAAGCCACAACGACATCCTCGGTACAAAGCCCACATACGGGCAAGGAAAAACTCACCCCAGTGGGACGTCGATGTGAATGACTATGAGAAACCTTGGAGAGGACCGCATATGTGGGTAACCCCCCCCCTCTAGGGGAGACCGAAAGCAATGGATGTCGAGTGGGTCTGACATAATATTGTGAGAGTCCAGTCCATAGTGGATCCAACATAATAGTAAGAGTCCAGTCCATAGTGGGGCCAGCAGGACACCATCCCGAGCGGAGACGGGTCAGCAGCGTAGAGTTTTCGCAAAATTTGGTCAAAATTGTGAAGCCCCAGTTACCTGTAAAAATAAAAAAAAGGTGACTATATTTCATTCATAGTATAGCGTAGGTGTGTTAAGTTGTATAATGGGCGGTATAGCTCGGTTGGTAGAGTGGCCGTGCCAGCAACATGAGGGTTGCAGGTTCAATTCCCGCTTCCGCCATCCTAGTCACTGCTGTTGTGTCCTTGGGCAAGACACTTTACCAACCTGCTCCCAGTGACACCCACACTGCTTTAAATGTAACTTAGATATTGGGTTTCACTATGTAAAGTGCTTTGAGTCACTAGAGAAAAGCGCTATATAAATATAATTCACTTTACTTCACTTAATAATGTCAAAACTACGCCAGCTTTTATTGATCACAAAAACACAAATTATTAAATTTAAATTTTTATTCACTATAGTCCAGGAATAATGTACTGTTCATTATTTTTGTACCATAGTAACACAAGTTGTACATTTTCTCGTTAACTAAGTTGTAGTTCATAACATGTTTAATAAATATACAGCTAGGGCTGGGCGATATGCCTTTTATTAATATTGTGATATTTTTAAGTACACCTTTTAAGGGCCTCACCTGCCATCATGGAAAGAAAAAAAAAGTAAAAAGAAAAAAAAAAATTAAATTGTTAAATGTATCCAGTGATTATACTATAAAGTTATTTTCCATTTAACTTCACCAGTTTTAGATTATTTTTATTCAAAATCGCTGAATTTTCACATTTGCCGTTCAAATACTGAGAAGAGACGGTGTGGTGAACAGCAGCCAGTTGAGGCACGTCACTCAGTGCCGCAACATGGATTGCGCAATGACTCGGCTAACTGCTGGCCTGCTGTGCAGATACACCTGCAGACTGCAGGTGTACCTAATTCACAACTCCTCCAACACGAACATTATTGTTTTTGCACTTTTTGGCTTCTTATTAAATAACTTTTGTAACCTATTTTCATGGGCTTTCCTCTTTGTGATGTTAAGTTCCTGTTCTGCGCTGTTATACAGTATATGCCTTGAGCTCTTATTTTGAAGGCGCTAAGAGCGGAAGTGATGTCACGTTGCGGAGGTTTTTTAAAGAAGGTAAATAAAGTGGTCCTCGTGTAAACTGGAGCCTCCGTGTTTGTTATTTTGTAGTTTCATACAGTATAGGCGACATTTATAAACCCTCGGTTACACTTTTTTAAATAGATTCAATCTTGCATGTGGAAAGTTTAAGTGAGGGCTTTAGTTGTGGACTTCATTTCTAAGTAAAGGTAAGACCATAATAACGTTTTTTTTTATTAAATGTGCTTTTTTGTGTGCTACAGTTTGTATGTGTAAAGTTAAAGTTAAGTTAAAGTACCAATGATTGTCACACACACACTAGGTGTGGTGAAATGTGTCCTCTGCATTTGACCCATCCCCTTGATCACCCCCTGGGAGGTGAGGGGAGCAGTGGGCAGCAGCGGCGTCGCGCCCGGGAATCATTTTTGGTGATTTAACCCCCAATTCCAAGCCTTGATGCTGAGTGCCAAGCAGGGAAGAATGCTGGTATGAGCTTTTAAACATAACCCGTTAACTGCTGCCAATCAAATGGTGAATAAGATACTCTTTAGGGTTCATATGTTTGTAAATCTGACTGTGATGAAGTCAGTGCCTCACCAGCCATCAACCTCACCGCACGTCACTGATATGTGGATATTTTGCTTTAGCCTTGAATGAACACTTGATGCATATAATGAGAGCAGTATGATGATTCTATGTGTCTACATTAAAACATTCTTCTTCATACTGCATTAATATATGCTACTTTTAAACTTTCATGCAGAGAGGGAAATCACAAGTAAAAGTGTATTTATTAAAGAGTTATTAAGCAGTGGCACAAACATTCATGTCATTTCCAAAACAGAAAGTGCAAGATTGTCAGAGACATTTTAAAACAAGCTATTAGTGCACTTTTGTGCATGATGTCACTAAGATGACATCAAAACAACACTTAATTAAAGTGCACTTTTTGTACAGAACACCACTACAATAGTTTAAAACAAATAAAGTGCACTTTTGTGCATGATGTCACACAAGATATTTCAATAACCGTCAAACAAAAAGGAGCTGCATAATAGGAAATCAAATAGTGTATGTCTTTCACTATGTGGTAGGTTCCTGCGGACGTTATCTCCTTCTGTTGTTGACTACTTTTTTCATACGGTGTTGATGTGGATATTTTGTGGGTGTGGCACCGAACGGAGATGTTGACATGCGGAGTTTCAAGCACTCTACATTCTCTAGCGGGTGACTTTTCAAATGATGCTACACATTAGCAGTGGTGCTACTTTTTGTTGCAACGCTTTTGCCGCATACTTGACATATTACTGTTGTCTGTTCAACATCTTCCAGCTTGAAGCCAAACCACCGCCTGTAGTGTAATGCCCGCAACTAAAAGCAACTGCGTGAGAACGTATACTCCAATATCACCATATACCGTATTTTCCGCACCATAAGGCGCCCTGGGTTATAAGCCGCGCCTTCAATGAACGGCATATTTCAAAACTTTGTCCACCAATAAGCCGCCCCATGTTGTAAGCCGCATCTAACTGCGCTAAAGGAATGTCAAAAAAACAGTCAGATAGGTCAGTCAAACTTTAATAATATATTAAAAACCAGCGTTCTAACAACTCTGTTCACTCCCAAAATGTACGCAAATGTGCAATCACAAACATACGTATATCAACATGGACAGAGCTGCGTGAAAAAAGCCACCCGGCCTCTTCGCGTAAACTTAAACTTACCTTAACCACTCGCTCATCTTTTCTTCATCCATCCCTTCGAGTTAGCTTTTATGATGACGCCGGCTGGAAAGGTCTCTTTTGGCAAGGTCTTCCTTTTGAATATCACCATGGGTGGAAGTTTCTGGCCATTAGCATGGCAAGCTAGAACCACAGTGAAGGATGACTTCTCATTCCCTGTGGTGCGAATATTCACCGTACGTGCTCCCGTTGTATCCACAGTGCGGTTCACAGGAATATCAGTTGCTGTGAAATAGTAATCCGTGTGCGGATGGAGAGATTGCGTCTTTTCATGAACCGGATCCCGGTCGCTTAGTAGGAGCCATTTTGTGGTCTTTACAGATGTAAACACACAAAGGAAATGAAACGTACGGTGATATCCGCGCGCTTCTTCTTCTTGTACGCGGGCGGGTGGTTGCTTACAGTAGAAGAAGAAGCGCTTCCTGTTCTATGGGGGCGGGTGCTTACCTTGGCGGTTGCTTGCGTAGAAGAAGAAGCGCTTCCTGTTCTACCGGGAAAAAAGATGGCGGCTGTTTACCGAAGTTGCGAGACCGAAACTTTATGAAAATGAATCTTAATATTTATCCATATATAAAGCGCACCGGGTTATAAGCCGCACTGTCAGCTTTTGAGTAAATTTGTGGTTTTTAGGTGCGGCTAATAGTGCGGAAAATACGGTACCTAAATTAAAGGAATACAAAAATCATGCAATACAATGATGACAATCAAATCCTACTATAGCATGTACCGTAATCAAATTAAGAAAAGTCATAAAATGCCCTTTCATTGACACATACTTAATATACAATACAACCACACCTCATTTACATCATCACACAAAAACAATACATGCTCTTGTTCACATCTGTCATCATTTGTAAAAACAACCATGATTTTAACACACACACCTCACAGTTTACAACAAAATGCTCTCATGGATAAATATAATACACATTAAGTTGATGGGTCAATCATAGTGTGACGACCGGGGCGCATGGTGATGCGGGGTTTCGTTCTCCCAGGATGCAACGGACTTCGGACACAGCGTGAAGGTAAAAGAAATGATTTATTTACGGAATAACTCAGAAGAAACAAAGAAAAGGGTGCTCATAGCACATAAGGTAAAAACTAAGGAAGACTAGCGTGGGAGCTAGCGAGTAACAGAGCCTAGCGTGGAAGCTAACAGGTACAGAGCAAGAACAAAAGTCGTCTACTGTTGCAAAAAGCAAACTACGAAGCGAGACAGAATGACAGGGAAGGCAGGCTTAAATAATAATGTCAGTGATGACAAACCGGTGCGCGTCGGGAACAAACGCGGCAGGTGAAAATAATAAGCAGCCATGGCAACAAACTCAGGTGTACAAAACAGGCACTCAAGGAGTCCAAAACTAACCAAAAACACAAGTATCTTGAAATGTAAACAAAAAAATATGATCCGGGCAGCGGATCATAACACATAGTGCCCACCTTATTGACCGTGTGAGCAGCTTGGATTGCTCCAAAGCCACTTTTTAACTTCAACTGTGAATGAAGAGTCATCTGTTAGACTTTTCAAGTTTGTTGTGAGGTCGTTCCATTACTTTATCGCTTTATATGAAAAGGCTGATTGTTATTAGTGTTCCTAAAAATCATACATACCGGCCCCCAGACTAGGGATGTCCCGATCCAGGTTTGTGCACTTCCGATCCGATACCGATATTGTTTTTGCAGTTCCGATCCGATACCGATACTGACCGATACCGATACTGGCCTATCCGAGCATGTATTAAAGTTTAAAGTTATTTAGCCTACTTAGTTGTCAGAATCATGTTGAAAAGGGTTTTAGTACTCTTGATAACAACTAGCCAGCTGAATTAGGGGAGTTTGAATAATACATAATGGTTGGTAACAAGAAACTGACCTGTTTATTCAAGGATAAACACAAAATAGACAAAATTATACATGACAAACAGAAATGGCATCATTGAACTAGGGCTGGGCGATATGGCCTTTTTTTAATATTGCGATATTTTAAGGCCATATTGCGATACATGATATATATCTCGATATTTTGCCTTAGCCTTGAATGAACACTTGATGCATATAATCACAGCAGTATGATGATTCTATGTGTTTTGATTGATTGATTGAGACTTTTATTAGTAGGTTGCACAGTGAAGTACATATTCCCTACAATTGACCACTAAATGGTAACACCCCAATAAGTTTTTCAGCTTGTTTAAGACGGGGTCCACTTAAATTGATTCATGATACAGATATATACTATCAGATATATACTATCATCATAATACAGTCATCACACAAGATAATCACATTGAATTATTTACATTATTTATAATCCAGGGTGTGGAGGGGGGCGCCGGATGTAAGTGTCAAAAAGACAGCCAAAAGAGTTTGATATGAGAATTTATGAGAATAAATCTAAAGTTAAAATATAGGGTAGAAATGCACCCATTTGCAGGAAATGTAGTCTTGATTTTCAAAATGTTCTTTCAAGGCTTGCATGTCTACATTAAAACATTCTTCTTCATACTGCATTAATATATGCTACTTTTAAACTTTCATGCAGAGAAGGAAATCACAACTAAAAAAATCACTAATTTTTTCATACGGTGTTGATGTGGACATTTTTGCCATTTTGATGGTGTGGGTGTGTGGCACCGAATGGAGATAAGCGTCTCGACAGACGTCACAATATTTGAACAATGATGACGAAAACTGTTGTCTCTGTCGTGTCCGTGTGTCGAAAATTGTTATGCGCTTAATTAATAGATTTGCCGTGCGCAGAGGACGCTTGAGCAGGCGCGCACCTTAGCGGCTGCGCTAGCATCACAGCTAACGTTAGCCATGCCGCTACCTCGCTCTCTGCTGGGAGAGGACGTATACGTATGTGACGTATGACGTGACAGTATGTGACGTGTGTAAGAAGTTGCGCTCGCTGTCTGTGAGAGGGAGACACACGAAAGAGTGAGAAGAGCCTGTCGTGTAATGCCAGAAGCTAATAGCAACTGCGTGAGAATTGTGGATGTGTTGAAGGTGTGCTGGAAAATGCGGAACGGAAATTACGGAGCAGCAGAAAAGTGGAATGTATTATTTAAATAGGTGCGTTGGAAAACACGGACCGGAGTTTTTTTTAAACTGGATCTGGATCGGCATTTTCCCATACCTTGCCGATACGCAATTTTTGGCAAATATCGGCAGCCGATCCGATCCAAATATCGGATCGGGACATCCCTACCCCAGACACATTTTTTTTCTCTAAATTTGGCCCCCCCGAGTCAAAATAATTGCCCAGGCCTGATCTAAAACATGACCTTTTTTTGCAGTGTTGCTAAATCCCTCTAAAAACAACAAAAATAAACAGTTTTTTATTTGCATTTTTGTTGCGTTTCACTTGATTGTAAAATATGTGGATGGGGGGGGGGGGGGGGGGGGGGGGTGACGTTCATACGTTGTCAATATTCAGTGTTTTATCGTTCATAGTTAATATTGAAAACCCCACATTCTTTGTTGTCATGTACATTCTGGGTGTCTCGTTCAGTAAAAAAATGTAAAATTCCATTACGTGCAAAAGATGTTTTACATCTGGGTACGCTACACTGCCCCCTGGTGGAGGCTCGTGTGTTTCTACTTGTCACGGCAGATGTAAACTGGACAAAGTGCTTAAGTGGCGCTGGTGCAGTGTTATTTAGGATTCGATGGGCTATTCGTATTGATGCTAATCTTTGAATGTTAGCTAAATGTATCGGTCTATATTGTTGGAGAACTAAACAGTGATGGCGGTGTTGTGGTTTTCGGTCAAGGATTTTTGAGTGATTGTTTGTGCAAAGTTTCCAATGGCCTCAGTGTCATTTTGCTTGCCCGCGACCAACATGTTATACAATAATAAAAACGAGACATAATCATTGCATTAAAATAGGTTTGAGCTGCCTCCAGTGTTAATGAATTCCTGATACATTTGAACATTTTTGTGTTGTATTTAAGACATATGTTTTTTTAAAGCCAAGTGTTGGGTCTAGAATGACACCCAGGTAACGATAGTCTCTAACATTTTGTATTATTTCCTTATTAACAGTTATATTTGGAAAGGATGACATTTTAGATTTGTTTACAAAATACATTGTTGCCGTTTTCTTCATGTTTAATGTAAGACAAGAGTCATGTAGCCATCTTGCCACCTTCTCCAAGTTTTCTGGCAACCGTTTCAGCGTCCTTACCCCAAGTATAAATAACCCTGTCATCTGCATTCCTGCACACTATGAATGAGTAGCATGGTGGCTAATTAGCCAACCCGACTAGTGCATTGAGCGGCTTTCCCTAACTCAGTGTTTATCAACCATTTTGCCGCGGCACACTAGTGGAGATTATCTAATTTCACCTATTTGGGTTAAAAATATTTTTTGCAAACCAGTAATTATAGTCTACAAATTATGTGTTGTTGTTGAGTGTCGGTGTTGTCTAGAGCTCGGCAGAGTAACCGTGTAATACTCTTCCATATCAGTTGGTGGCAGCAGGTAGCTAAATGCTTTGTACCGTATTTCCCGCACTATAAGGCGCACCGGATTATTAGCCGCACCTTCAATGAATGGCATATTTCAAAACTTTGTCCACCTATAAGCCGCCCCGGAATATAAGCCGCGCCTACGCTGCGCTAAAGGGAATGTCAAAAAAACAGTCAGATAGGTCAGTCAAACTTTAATAATATATTAAAAACCAGCGTTCTAACAACTCTGTCCCAAAATGTACGCAAATGTGCAATCACAAACATAGTAAAATTCAAAATAGTGTAGAGCAATAGCAACATAATGTTGCTCGAACGTTAATGTCACAACACACAAAATAAACATAACGCTCACTTTCTGAAGTTATTCTTCATTCGTAAATCCTTCGAATTCTTCGTCTTCGGTGTCCGAATTGAAAAGTTGGGCAAATGTGGGATCCAAAATGGCCGGTTCCGTCTCGTCGAAGTCATCGGAGTCAGTGTCACTGTTGTCCAGCAGTTCTGTGAATCCTGCCTTCCGGAAAGCTCGGACCACAGTTGTGACCGAAATATCTGCCCAGGCATTTACGATCCACTGGCAAATTTTGGCGTATGTCGTCCGGCGCTGTCTGCCTGTCTTAGTGAAGGTGTGTTCGCCTTCGGTCATCCATTGTTCCCACGCCGTTCGCAGTCGTGATTTGAATGCCCTGTGGACACCAATATCCAGCGGTTGGAGTTCTTTGGTTAATCCACCCGGATTGACGGCGAGTGTTGTATTTGTGTGCTTCACTTGTTTTTTGACACCATCTGTGATGTGGGCGCGCATGGAGTCGTATATCAACATGGACGGAGCTGTGTGAAAAAAGCCACCCGGCCTCTTCGCGTAAACTTCCCTTAACCACTCGCTCATCTTTTCTTCATCCATCCATCCCTTCGAGTTAGCTTTTATGATGACGCCGGCTGGAAAGGTCTCTTTTGGCAAGGTCTTCCTTTTGAATATCACCATGGGTGGAAGTTTCTGGCCATTAGCATGGCAAGCTAGAACCACAGTGAAGGATGACTTCTCATTCCCTGTGGTGCGAATATTCACCGTACGTGCTCCCGTTATATCAACAGTGCGGTTCACAGGAATATCAAAAGTCAGTGGAACCTCGTCCATGTTGATAATGTTCTCTGGCCGGATCTTTTTTTCAGCTATCTTGTTTTTACAATATGCACGGAAAGTAGCCAGCTTTTCTTGAAAGTCTTTAGGCAGTTGCTGTGAAATAGTAGTCCGTGTGCGGATGGAGAGATTGCGTCTTTTCATGAACCGGAAACACCAAGAAGCACCACCTTTAAAATCATCCAGGTGAAGTTCGCTTGCTAGCTTTGTTGCCTTCATTCGAATAGTGATGGTGCTGACACTTCTGCTTGCTGCTCTCTGCTCAACAACCCACTGTTCGAGTTTGTCCTCCAACAGTTGCCATCTTGCTTTGTTCCCTCGGAAACTCTGTTTTGTCTTCTTTACCTGGCGCAGGTCATCTTCTTGCTTCCTCCACCTACGCACCATTGATTCATTTATGTTATATTCTCTTGCTGCTGCTCTATTTCCGTGTTCTTCGGCATGACTTATTGCCTTAAGTTTAAATTCTGCGTTATACGCGTGTCGCTTAGTAGGAGCCATTTTGTAGTCTGGTCTTTACAGATGTAAACACACAAAGGAAATGAAACGAAAATTCGCGCGCTTCTTCTTCTTCCGGGGGCGGGTGGTTGCTTACAGTAGAAGAAGAAGCGCTTCCTGTTCTATGGGGGCGGGTGCTTACCTTGGCGGTTGCTTGCGTAGAAGAAGAAGCGCTTCCTGTTCTACCGGGAAAAAAGATGGCGGCTGTTTACCGTAGTTGAGAGATCGAAACTTTATGAAAATGAATCTTAATATTAATCCATATATAAAGCGCACCGGGTTAAAAGCCGCACTGTCAGCTTTTGAGTAAATTTGTGGTTTTTAGGTGCGGCTAATGGTGCGGAAAATACGGTAGATGACGAAAACAGCGGGAGGCAGTGTGCAGGTAAAAAACGTGTCTAATGCTTAAACCAAAAATAAACAAAAGGTGAGTGTCTCTAAGAAAAGGCATTGAAGCTTAGGGAAGGCTATGCAGAATGAAACTAAAACTGAACTGGCTACAAAATAAACAAAAACAGAATGCTGGACGACAGCAAAGACTTACTGTGGAGCAAAGATGGTGTCTACAACATGACATGACAATCAACAATGTCCCCACAAAGAAGGATAAAAACAACTGAAATACTCTTGATTGCTAAAAACAAAGTAGATATATCGCTCAAAGGAAGACATGAAACTGCTACAGGAAAATACCAACAAAAAGAGAAAAAGCCACCAAAACAGGAGCGCAAGACAAGAACTAAAACACTACACACAGGAAAACAGCAAAAAAGTCCAAATAAGTCAGGGTGTGATGTGACAGGTGGTGACAGTACACCTACTTTGAGACAAGAGCTATATTGATGCATGCTTGGTTACAGTGACGTGCAGTCACTAGAGGCAGGTGAGGCGGGGCCTCACCTGTCATCATGGAAAGAAAAAAAATGTAAAAAGAAAAAAAAAAATTTAAATTGTTTATGTATCCAGTGATTATACTATAACGTTATTTTCCATTTAACTTCACCAGTTTTAGATTATTTTTATTCAAAATCGCTGAATTTTCACATTTGCCGTTCAAATACTGAGAAGAGACGGTGCGGTGATCAGCAGCCAGTTGAGCCTCACCATGGATTGCGCAATGACTCGGCTAACTGCTGGCTTGCTGTGCAGTGAGACCGTATTGCTATATGAATTATATTATACATTTCCATAGTTTAGTTAGCTGAGGTATATAATGTACAGTGTATTTTGTCAACAACTGTATGTGTGTAAAGTATTTCTTGTGCTGAGCGATCATAAAACGGCTGCAAAAGACGCACTGGCTGAGGCTCGCCTCCTGCACCCCCGCCGTAGAATTGTTATATCAACTAAAGCCCACACTTAAACTTTCCACGTGCAAGATTGAATCTATTTAAAAAAATTATTTCATAAGAAGCCAAAAAGTGCAAAAATAATAATGTTGGTGTTGGAGGAGTTGTGAATGACTGCAGGGCCACAACATTAGATACACCTGCAGACTGCAGGTGTACCTAATTCACAACTCCTCCAACACGAACATTATTGTTTTTGCACTTTCTGGCTTCTTATTAAATCACTTTTGTAACCTATTTTCATGGGCTTTCCTCTTTGTGATGTTAAGTTCCTGTTATGCGCTGTTATACAGTACCGTATTTTCCGCACTATTAGCCGCACCTAAAAATCACAAATTTACTCAAAAGCTGACAGTGCGGCTTATAACCCGGTGCGCTTTATATATGGATTAATATTAAGATTCATTTTCATAAAGTTTCGGTCTCGCAACTACGGTAAACAGCCGCCATCTTTTTTCCCCGTAGAAGAGGAAGTGCTTCTTCTTCTACGCAAGCAACCGCCAAGGTAAGCACCCGCCCCCATAGAACAGGAAGCGCTTCTTCTTCTACTGTAAGCAACCACCCACCCGGTAGAAGAAGAAGAAGCGCGCGGATATTACGTTTCATTTCCTTTGTGTGTTTACATCTGTAAAGACCACAAAATGGCTCCTACTAAGCGACAGGTTTCCGGTTCATGAAAAGACGCAATCTCTCCATCCGCACACGGACTACTATTTCACAGCAACTGCCTAAAGACTTTCAAGAAAAGCTGGCTACTTTCCGTGCATATTATAAAAACAAGATAGCTGAAAAAAAGATCCGGCCAGAGAACATTATCAACATGGACGAGGTTCCACTGACTTTTGATATTCCTGTGAACCGCACTGTGGATACAACGGGAGCACGTACGGTGAATATTCGCACCACAGGGAATGAGAAGTCATCCTTCACTGTGGTTCTAGCTTGCCATGCTAATGGTCAGAAACTTC
This sequence comes from Nerophis lumbriciformis, assembly GCF_033978685.3. Taxonomy (NCBI): domain Eukaryota; kingdom Metazoa; phylum Chordata; class Actinopteri; order Syngnathiformes; family Syngnathidae; genus Nerophis; species Nerophis lumbriciformis. Next base: position 40,981,428 of record NC_084564.2, read on the forward strand.
CACCCATGGTGATATTCAAAAGGAAGACCTTGCCAAAAGAGACCTTTCCAGCCGGCGTCATCATAAAAGCTAACTCGAAGGGATGGATGGATGAAGAAAAGATGAGCGAGTGGTTAAGGTAAGTTTACGCGAAGAGGCCGGGTGGCTTTTTTCACGCAGCTCCGTCCATGTTGATATACGACTCCATGCGCGCCCACATCACGCTGGTTTTTAATATATTATTAAAGTTTGACTGACCTATCCGACTGTTTTTTTGACATTCCTTTAGCGCAGTTAGATGCGGCTTATAACACGGGGCGGCTTATAGGTGGACAAAGTTTTGAAATATGCCGTTCATTGAAGGCGCGGCTTTTAACCCAGGGCGGCTTATGGTGCGGAAAATACGGTATATGCCTTGAGCTCTTTTTTTGAAGGCGCCAAGAGCGGAAGTGATGTCACGTTGCGGAGGTTTTTGAAAGAAGGTAAATAAAGTGGTCCTCGTGTAAACTGGAGCCTCCGTGTTTGTTATTTTGTAGTTTCATACAGTATAGGCGACATTTATAAACCCTCGGTTACACTTTTTTAAATAGATTCAATCTTGCACGTGGAAAGTTTAAGTGAGGGCTTTAGTTGCGGCGCATGGACTTAATTTCTAAGTAAAGGTAAGACCATAGTAACGTTTTTTTTTATTAAATGTGCTTTTTTGTGTGCTACAGTTTGTATGTGTAAAGTTAAAGTTAAGTTAAAGTACCAATGATTGTTACACACACACTAGGTGTGGTGAAATGTGTCCTCTGCATTTGACCCATCCCCTTGATCACCCCCTGGGAGGTGAGGGGAGCAGTGGGCAGCAGCGGCGCCGCGCCTGGGAATAATTTTTGGTGATTTAACCCCCAATTCCAACCCTTGATGCTGAGTGCCAAGCAGGGAAGAATGCTGGTATGAGCTTTTAAACATAACCCGTTAACTGCTGCCAATCAAATGGTGAATAAGATACTCTTTAGGGTTTATATGTTTGTAAATCTGACTGTGATGAAGTCAGTGCCTCACCAGCCATCAACCTCACCGCACGTCACTGCTTGGTTATGCTTTAAAGTCATACCCAATAATTGACTTTTTACTGTCAACTGAGTTTCGTTTTTTTAATGATTTCTGCTGGTGGTGTGCCTCCGGTTTTTTTCAACGCAAAAAATGTGCCTTGGCTCAAAAAAGGTTGAAAAACACTCACCTGGATCATAGGGCTCATAAACTGGCAGTTATAGTGACACACCTGCACATGATAGGGGGCGCTATTGAGCACCAAGTTCTGATTACTGCCGAGAGCAGTTTTATTCCCTTGTGTCGCTGGAGCCATATTGTACTGAGCAGCCATGTGAGAGAGACACTGCTTATAAGTTCTCTTTCTGGGTCTCTTGTTTTTGTTCCTTTTTAATATCACTGGAATCCCAAAAAGCTAAAATCCTTTTGTTTGCACTTGAGCTTGAAACTACGCAACACAAAGAATGGTGTGCCACGTTAGGTAATGACATTGTGTGTCCTCCTCCCGGCGGATCAAGGCGGTCTAAACACGTAAATGCCAGCAGACAACCTCGGGGGTGGTTGTTCCACTAAGCTGCACAGCTGGTGAAGTCTTCCCTGGTGTGACCTCAGTGACAGGAAGGGTAGAGCAACATGGACGTTGGCTGACAGGAAGTCTCAGTACAAAATAAAACTCATTTTTTTAAGAGGGGATGAAAAAAATATTACATGCATTATACGTTAGTCTGTATCGATCCGTTGTGGTGAAGAAGAAGCTGAGCCGGAAGGCAAAGCTCTCAATTTACCGGTCGATCTACGTTCCCATCCTCACCTATGGTCATGAGCTTTGGGTTATGACCGAAAGGACAGGATCACGGGTAAATGAGTTTCCTCCGCCGGGTGGTGGGGCTCTCCCTTAGAGATAGGGTGAGAAGCTCTGCCATCCGGGGGGAGCTCAAAGTAAAGCCGCTGCTCCTCCACATCGAGAGGAGCCAGATGAGGTGGTTCGGGCATCTGGTCAGGATGCCACCCGAACGCCTCCCTAGGGAGGTGTTTAGGGCATGTCCCACCGGTAGGAGGCCGCGGGGAAGACCCAGGACACGTTGGGAAGACAATGTCTCCCGGCTGGCCTGGGAACGCCTCGGGGTCCCACAGGAAGAGCTGGACGAAGTGGCTGGGGAGAGGGAAGTCTGGGCTTCCCTGCTTAAGCTGCTGCCCCCGCGACCCGACCTCGGATAAGCGGAAGAAGATGGATGGATGGATGGCATTTAGATGTTAAGTCTTCCGCTAAATACATACAAAAATGGTTTTACAAACCATTAAAATGATTTATCAACGTACATGTTTTGGACTTGACATTTGCAAAGTTCATGTGGTTCTCCTTTTTCAGGAACATTCACTCAATAGGTGTTTTATGTCATGGTGCTTGGTTCCTCAGTGGTCTAGTTCTTCTTGCAATCACATGGTTCAATACGTTTCAGTTCATTTTTGGTACGGTAAGGCAGTGTTTTTCAACCTTTTTTGGAGCCAGGGCACATTTTTGTTCATTGAAAAATGCGGAGGCACACCACCAGCAGAAAACATTACAAATGTAAAGTCTGTAGTTGATATTGACAGTAAAAAGTCATTGTTGCAATTGTTGGATATGAATTCAAACTATAACCAAGCCTGCATCAATATAGCTCTTGTCTCAAAGTAAGTGTCACGACTTATGTGGAGTTTTTTAGTGTTTTCCTGTGTATAGTGTCTTGCAGAGGTGTGGACTCGAGTCACATGACTTGGACTCGAGTCATGCATTTGATGACTTTAGACTCGACTTGACAAAATGTAAAGAGACTTGCAACTCGACTTAGGCTTTAACATCAATGACTTGTGACTTCACTTGGACTTGAGCCTTTTGACTTGACATGACTTGCTATCCATCCATCCATCCATCTTCTTCCGCTTATCCGAGGTCGGGTCGCGGGGGCAGCAGCCTAAGCAGGGAATCCCAGACTTTCCTCTCCCCAGCCACTTCGTCCAGCTCTTCCCGGGGGATCCCGAGGCGTTCCCAGGCCAGCCGGGAGACATAGTCTTCCCAACGTGTCCTGGGTCTTCCCCGTGGCCTCCGACCAGTTGGACGTGACCTAAACATCTCCCTAGGGAGGCGTTGGGTGGCATCCTGACCAGATGCCCGAACCACCTCATCTGGCTCCTCTCGATGTGGAGGAGCAGTGGCTTTACTTTGAGCTCCCCCCGGATGACAGAGCTTCTCACCCTATCTCTAAGGGAGAGACCCGCCACCCGGCGGAGGAAACTCATTTCGGCCGCTTGTACCCGTGATCTTGTCCTTTCGGTCATAAGCCAAAGCTCATGACCATAGGTGAGGATGGGAACGTAGATCAACCGGTAAATTGAGAGCTTTGGGGCGGCATGGCGTAGTGGGTAGAGCAACTGTGCCAGAAACCTGAGGGTTGCAGGTTCGCTCCCCGCCTCTTACCATCCAAAAATCGCTGCCGTTGTGTCCTTGGGCGGGACACTTCAGCCTTTGCCCCCGGTGCCACTCACACCGGTGAACTGAATGATGAATGATAGGTGGTGGTCGGAGGGGCCGTTGGCGCAAATTGCAGCCACGCTTCCGTCAGTCTACCCCAGGGCAGCTGTGGCTATGAAAGTAGCTTACCACCACCAGGTGTGAATGAATGATGGGTTCTACATGTAAAGCGACTTTGGGTACTTAGAAAAGCGCTATATAAATCCCAGTTATTATTAGTTATTAGCTTTGCCTTCCGGCTCAGCTCCTTCTTCACCACAACGGATCGATACAGCGTCCGCATTACTGAAGATGCCGCACCGATCCGCCTGTCGATCTCACCATCCACTCTTCCCTCACTTGTGAACAAGACTCCTAGGTACTTGAACTCCTCCACTTGGGGCAGGGTCTCCTCCCCAACCCGGAGATGGCACTCCACCCTTTTCCGGGCGAGAACCATGGACTCGGACTCGGAGGTGCTGATTCTCATCCCAGTCGCTTCACACTCGGCTGCGAACCGATCCAGTGAGAGCTGAAGATCCTGGCCAGATGAAGCCATCAGGACCACATCATCTGCAAAAAGCAGAGACCTAATCCTGCAGCCACCAAACCGGATCCCCTCAACGCCTTGACTGCGCCTAGAAATTCTGTCCATAAAAGTTATGAACAGAATGTGTGACAAAGGGCAGCCTTGGCGGAGTCCAACCCTCACTGGAAACGTGTCCGACTTACTGCCGGCAATGCGGACCAAGCTCTGGCACTGAGCATACAGGGAGCGGACTGCCACAATCAGACAGTCCGATACCCCATACTCTCTGAGCACTCCCCACAGGACCTCCCGAGGGACACGGTCGAATGCCTTCTCCAAGTCCACAAAGCACATGTAGACTGGTTGGGCAAACTCCCATGCACCCTCAAGGACCCTGCCGAGAGTATAGAGCTGGTCCACAGTTCCACGACCAGGACGAAAACCACACTGTTCCTCCTGAATCCGAGGTTCGACTATCCGGCGTAGCCTCCTCTCCAGTACACCTGAATAGACCTTACCGGGAAGGCTGAGGAGTGTGATCCCACGATAGTTGGACATGACTTGCTACTTTCCCCAAAACCCAAAGATTAGAAAGTTATTCAGGATCGCTGCGTATCTTTCATTTTGTACTTGTGTGTCTATCTATCAGCGTGTTGTTCCTGTCAGTACAACAGCCAATCAAATTAGATCGACGTTGTTTTCATCCCACAGCTCTCTTCCAATCAAATTGCAGGAAAACCAACGAAGAAGAATTGTCAAACAACGCGGCGGTGAGAAAAAATGATGCCAAGTTGGTTTCGTTCGGGTATAAAAACTACGACTTGGTCAACAAAAAACGAATTGCCGTATGCAAAGCATGCAGTTCGAAGATTACAGACGGAGACGCAATAACTTCCAACTTTGTTCGACATTTGAAGTTGCACAAAGAAGGGTAAGTTTTGAATGTAAGCTAACGTTTATTGGCTAAGTAACGTGACTTTTATTTGCTGTGTAGTTAAATCAGTGAGGCTGTAAACTCACTGCTAACGTTATAAACATAGACATCTTCTAAGGCTACGCAGCATGGAGCGCTACTGCCTACTGGCACAGACGAGACGCGGGGCCGCCATCTTGGAGTGGTGATCCGCTCCACTCAGTGCAATTCATTTGGCAGGAGCAATGAACATTTAATTCATCTTACCTCACTGAATACCACTGATTTTCACGCGCTTTTTTGTCATACGTGTACCTATGATAAAGGACACATGTTTTATTATTCATAGTTTGCTTAACAGTAATAGAATATTCTTATATGCTATAAGTGACCAGACGTCCGAGATCAAAACTGGGAATATAATCCCAGAGAAGGGGGGAAAAAACGGTCAGCTATTTTTAATTTAAAGAAACAATATGATTAGGTTATATATACATGTGTATATCCTACATAAACAATGTATTAATACATTAGATATCTATATATCTTATAGACTGTATCTCTGTTGCTGCAGCAGCAGAGAGTTTATTCTGTCTTGACACTTTGTATTGATATTTTCTATTACATTCTTCCCTTAAATGATCATGTTTACACTGATTGTTTTATATGTATTTTTTATGTATGTCGCTTTGGATAAAAGCGTCTGCCAAATACTTCAACTTAAACATATATAAACAGCTGAAAGTCTTTATATCAGCTAAAACCACCAATCTGTTTCACTGGATTCAGAATAAAACCAAATTCTGGCTTACCCAACAATGTTAGTATTTGAATATTGTTACCGTATTTTCCGCACCATAAGGCGCCCTGGGTTATAAGCCGCGCCTTCAATGAACGGCATATTTCAAAACTTTGTCCACCTATAAGACGCCCCGTGTTATAAGCCGCATCTAACTGCGCTAAAGGAATGTCAAAAAAACAGTCAGATAGGTCAGTCAAACTTTAATAATATATTAAAACCAGCGTGATGTGGGCGCGCACGGAGTCGTATATCAACATGGACGGAGCTGCGTGAAAAAAGCCACCCGGCCTCTTCGCGTAAACTTAAACTTACCTTAACCACTCGCTCATCTTTTCTTCATCCATCCCTTCGAGTTAGCTTTTATGATGACGCCGGCTGGAAAGGTCTCTTTTGGCAAGGTCTTCCTTTTGAATATCACCATGGGTGGAAGTTTCTGGCCATTAGCATGGCAAGCTAGAACCACAGTGAAGGATGACTTCTCATTCCCTGTGGTGCGAATATTCACCGTACGTGCTCCCGTTGTATCCACAGTGCGGTTCACAGGAATATCAAAAGTCAGTGGAACCTCGTCCGTCCATGTTGATAATGTTCTCTGGCCGGATCTTTTTTTCAGCTATCTTGTTTTTACAATATGCACGGAAAGTAGCCAGCTTTTCTTGAAAGTCTTTAGGCAGTTGCTGTGAAATAGTAATCCGTGTGCGGATGGAGAGATTGCGTCTTTTCATGAACCGGATCCCTGTCGCTTAGTAGGAGCCATTTTGTGGTCTTTACAGATGTAAACACACAAAGGAAATGAAACGTACGGTAATATCCGCGCGCTTTTTCTTCTTCTACGCGGGCGGGTGGTTGCTTACAGTAGAAGAAGAAGCGCTTCCTGTTCTATGGGGGCGGGTGCTTACCTTGGCGGTTGCTTGCGTAGAAGAAGAAGCACTTCCTCTTCTACGGGGAAAAAAGATGGCGGCTGTTTACCGTAGTTGCGAGACCGAAACTTTATGAAAATGAATCTTAATATTTATCCATATATAAAGCGCACCAGGTTATAAGGCGCACTGTCAGCTTTTGAGAAAATTTGTGGTTTTTAGGTGCGCCTTATAGTGCGGAAAATACGGTACTTGAAGACTTATTTATGGTTACAATTAAACTGTTAAAGTATTGTCTTATATTTTGCCTAAAATGAGAATGCATCATAATCAGTGGCGGCTGGTGAATTTTGTTTTAGGTGAGGCTGAAAGTTTGTAAAGCAAACCCCTGTAGGGGGGTCATCCTCCCCCAGAAGATTTCTTTGCGATTTTTACATACAAATATTGAAGATCTTTGATCCTTCTCAACTCTGTGGTAATATTCTTTTCACAAAATACAACCAATAGTACGTTAATGTTAAATCTTACTTGTGAAAAGTAATCCCCCGATTACTTTTTTCAACAGTCCGCTCATTTGAGCAGGAAAACGGTGAACACCAGCCCGGCATCTTTGTTTTCTACCTGTCAACTGTCAGTTTAGGCTGCTCGCCGGCTCCTCATCACCACTTCAAGATGGCGGCCAAATTGCTCGCGTCACAGCAGCCAATGCTGCGTCTACTTATAAGATGTCCATGGTTATAACGTCATTGCAAACACGGCTATCTGTTGCGTCCACTGCAGTTCGCTACCTTATTCATACTTTTTGTCAAGGGATTTTTTTTAAAGCAGGGTTGCATGAAGTACCTACACATAACGTTACGTTAGTCAATGTGTCACACACAGAAACGTAACGTTAGACGGCGGTCAGCAGCACCGCGTATTTTAGCCACCTACAAAAAGACAAACATAGTTAAATAAAGATCAGTTAAAATGTATACTATATTAAGAATTTGTGTACATATTGCATAGGGCCCTGACATCTAAAAAGTACAACTCTGTTCATTGTTTTGTTATGTTTTCCATGTGTACGCACACATCAACACACATACAGTATGAGATGAGATCAATGAGATAAGGTAAGAACAGGATAGACCTGCTGTGGAACTAGTTACAATGCAATATGCCATGGAAATACAATGTTAACACTTTAGTGCAAATAAGTACAGTTGCACTTGTTTTTTCAAATGTGTTTATTCTGTAAAGGAATGAGTTAAATGTTTAAAATGACTGCTTAATAGTGCTATTATGAAGTGCAATGTCAGCACTATTTTTTCCCTGCAATTTCAAATGCACTTGTTTTAATAAATAAATACAGCATTTTAAAAGCATACACAATCTGTGTAAATATATTAGTCGGTGGTTAAAAGGACTTGAAAGGACTCGAAACTCAAAATGCAGGACTTGGGACTTGACTTGAGACTTTCCAGTCTTGACTTTGGACTTGACTCGGGACTTGCCTGTCTTGACTTGGGACTTGACTCGAGACTTACTTGTGACTTGCAAAACAATGACTTGTTCCCACCTCTGGTGTCTTGTGCTCCTATTTTGGTGGCTTTTCCTGTTTTGTTGGTATTTTCCTGTAGCAGTTTCATGTCTTCCTTTGAGCGCTATTCCCCGCACTTGCTTTGTTTTAGCAATCGAGACTATTTCAGTTGTGCGGATGCTATCCTTCTTTGTGTGGAAATTGTTGATTGTCATGTCATGTACGGATGTACTTTGTGGACGCCGTCCGCTCCTCACACTGTAAATCTTTGCTGTCGTCCAGCATTCTGTTTTTGTTTACTTTGTAACCAGTTCAGTTGTACCGTATTTTCCGCACCATAAGCCGCCCTGGGTTATAAGCCGCGCCTTCAATGAACGGCATATTTCAAAACTTTGTCCACCTATAAGCCGCCCCGTGTTATAAGCCGCATCTAACTGCGCTAAAGGAATGTCAAAAAAACAGTCAGATAGGTCAGTCAAACTTTAATAATATATTAAAAACCAGCGTGATGTGGGCGCGCATGGAGTCGTATATCAACATGGACGGAGCTGCGTGAAAAAAGCCACCCGGCCTCTTCGCGTAAACTTACCTTAACCACTCGCTCATCTTTTCTTCATCCATCCCTTCGAGTTAGCTTTTATGATGACGCCGGCTGGAAAGGTCTCTTTTGGCAAGGTCTTCCTTTTGAATATCACCATGGGTGGAAGTTTCTGGCCATTAGCATGGCAAGCTAGAACCACAGTGAAGGATGACTTCTCATTCCCTGTGGTGCGAATATTCACCGTACGTGCTCCCGTTGTATCCACAGTGCAGTTCACAGGAATATCAAAAGTCAGTGGAACCTCGTCCATGTTGATAATGTTCTCTGGCCGGATCTTTTTTTCAGCTATCTTGTTTTTACAATATGCACGGAAAGTAGCCGGCTTTTCTTGAAAGTCTTTAGGCAGTTGCTGTGAAATAGTAGTCCGTGTGCGGATGGAGAGATTGCGTCTTTTCATGAACCGGAAACCTGTCGCTTAGTAGGAGCCATTTTGTGGTCTTTACAGATGTAAACACACAAAGGAAATGAAACGTAATATCCGCGCGCTTCTTCTTCTTCTACGGGGGCGGGTGGTTGCTTACAGTAGAAGAAGAAGCGCTTCCTCTTCTATGGGGGCGGGTGCTTACCTTGGCGGTTGCTTGCGTAGAAGAAGAAGCACTTCCTCTTCTACGGGGAAAAAAGATGGCGGCTGTTTACCGTAGTTGCGAGACCGAAACTTTATGAAAATGAATCTTAATATTAATCCATATATAAAGCGCACCGGGTTATAAGCCGCACTGTCAGCTTTTGAGTAAATTTGTGGTTTTTAGGTGCGGCTAATAGTGCGGAAAATACGGTAGTTTCGTTTCATCCCTAAGCTTCAATGCCTTTTTTCGGGGCACTCAAGTTTTCTTTATTTTTGGTTTAAGCATTAGATACGACGTTTACAAAGCAATTAGCTACCTGCTGCCACCTACTGATGTGGAAGAGTATTACACGGTTACTCGGCCGAGCTCTAGACAGCACCGACACTCAACAACGACACTTTATTTGCAGATTATAATGACTTGTTTTGCATAAAATATTTTTAACCCAAATAGGTGAAATGACATAATCTCCCACCGCAGACCAGTGGTTGAAAAACACGGCGGTAAGGGAACAAAATATAAAAAATAACACATCTTAGATTTGATGTAAACAGCCTTAATTATTTTTTTTAGATCTTTACCAATCTTGTCCACTTGGGGCGGTATAGCTCGGTTGGTAATGCAGCCGTGCCAGCAACTTGAGGGTTCCAGGTTCGATCCCCGCTTCCGCCATCCTAGTCACTGCCGTTGTGTCCTTGGGCAAGACACTTTACCCACCTGCTCCCAGTGCCACCCACACTGGTTTAAATGTAACTTAGATATTGGGTTTCACTACGTAAAGCGCTTTGAGTCACTGGAGAAAAGTGCTATATAAATATAATTCACTTCACATGCTTTTCTAAGTTTTCATCTGTTTTGTCGTGTAGAATGGCGTCTGGAGCACACGATAGTTCAATATGTTTGGGAACTGCACCGACAAATAATCCTTAATCACTCAACAAATCGAATTGTTTTGATAAAGTATAGGAATCTTTTCCATTGCATAGTTTGATTTTTGCTCATGACTGCTTTTTGCAAGAAGATATAAGCCCGTGCGTACAATAGACATCTGAGCTTGGTTGACCACCACTGGTTGTCACTTCCGGTAAGAAATCACTTATGTCAGAATACAAACAATACAACTATTACTAATCAGATTTCATTAGAGCCAACAACAACTACTCTGAGACTTATGATGAACTGGAATCTTATCTTTTTGAGCCTGAAAATACAGAGGATGAGCTACAAGTTTTAGAAGCGGAGTAATAAGCCGATCCAGCTCTGACAAAACACTAAGCATCATGTAGAACTAATGCTAAGTGCTGAATAAGAAATTAAAACTATGAAGATAATAAAACAATCACTTACTCTACAATGTCTGCTCTCACTGGGATGCCAACCGATAGGATGTTTGTATCTTCCCGTTTAGATAAAGAATGAGTCATTAACTCCACGCATGTAAAACATTTTAGAGAAAAAGGGCCATAATAGAATAGAATAGAAAGTACTTTATTGATCCCTGGGGAAATTTATTACCACAGTTAGCTCACAATAAACACTTAGGTATTTTTTTTACATGTGAATAATATAAATACAGTTTATTATACAGCATTATTCACATGTGAATAATATAAATACAGTATATTATATAGCATTATTCACATGTGAATCATATAAATACAGTCTATTATACAGCATTATTCACATGTGAGTAATATAAATACAGTCTATTATACAGCATTATTCACATGTGAATAATATAAATACAGTCTATTATACAGCATTATTCACATGTGAATACCGGTAATATAAATACAGTCTATTATACAGCATTATTCACATGTGAATAATATAATTACAGTCTGTTATACAGCATTATTCACATGTGAATAATGTAAATGCAGTCTATTATACAGCATTATTCACATGTGAATAATATAAATAAAGTCTATTGTACAGCATTATTCACATGTGAGTAATATAAATACAGTCTATTATACAGCATTATTCACATGTCCATCCATCCATCCATTTTCTACCGCTTATTCCCTTTGGGGTCGCGGGGGGCGCTGGAGCCTATCTCAGCTACAATCGGGCGGAAGGCGGGGTACACCCTGGACAAGTCGCCACCTCATCGCAGGGTCAACACAGATAGACAGACAACATTCACACTCACATCCACACACTAGGGCCAATTTAGTGTTGCCAATCAACTTATCCCCAGGTGCATGTCTTTGGAGGTGGGAGGAAGCCGGAGTACCCGGAGGGAACCCACGCAGTCACGGGGAGAACATGCAAACTCCACACAGAAAGATCCCGAGCCCGGGATTGAACCCAAGACTACTCAGGACCTTCGTATTGTGAGGCAGATGCACTAACCCCTCTGCCACCGTGAAGCCCATTTATTCATTATTCACATGTGAGTAATATAAATACAGTCTATTATACAGCATTATTCACATGTGAATAATATAAATACAGTGTATTATACAGCATTATTCACATGTGAATAATATAAATACAGTCTATTATACAGCATTATTCACATGTGAATAATATAAATACAGTCTATTATACAGCATTATTCACATGTGAATAATATAAATACAGTCTATTATACAGCATTATTCACATGTGAATAATATAAATAGTCTATTATACAGCATTATTCACATGTAAATGATATAAATACAGTCTATTATACAGCATTATTCACATGTGAATAATATAAATACAGTCTATTATACAGCATTATTCACATGTGAATAACATAAATACAGTCTATTATACTGCATTATTCACATGTGAATAATATAAATACAGTCTAATATACAGCATTATTCACATGTGAATAATATAAATACAGTCTATTATACAGCATTATTCACATGTGAATAATATAAATACAGTATATTATACAGCATTATTCACATGTGAATCATATAAATACAGTCTATTATACAGCATTATTCACATATGAACAATATAAATACAGTCTATTATACAGCATTATTCACATGTGAATAATATAAATAGTCTATTATACAGCATTATTCACATGTGAGTAATATAAATACAGTCTATTATACAGCATTATTCACATGTGAGTAATATAAATACAGTCTATTATACAGCATTATTTACATGTGAATAATATAAATACAGTCTATTATACAGCATTATTCACATGTGAATAATATAAATACAGTCTATTATACAGCATTATTCACATGTGAATAATATAAATACAGTCTATACCAGCTTCTTCATGTCTTTCTCGCATTTTCCGGGATTAACTTTAATTTCAAAGAGGACCAACTTGTCGGTTTTTGGCCACAACCTTCAACTATACAGGAGTGAGGCATGATATATAATTCAGCACAAATGATTCCCGGGCGCGGCCACCGCTGCTGCTCACTGCTCCGCTCACCTCCCAGGGGTTGATCAAGGGTGATGGGTCAAATCCAGAGAATAATTTCGCCACACCTAGTGTGTGTGTGTGACAATCATTTGGTACTTTAATTTAACTTTCACCAACTTAGAGGCGATGCAGCAGCTCATTGGCTCAGTATGTCAATAGCTGCATAAGCTATTGACATACAAAAGTAGTTCCTCGGCGTTAGCGCAAATAATAATAATGCTAATACTTGGTCAATAGAAATGTAATTGAAATATTATTGGCGGGTTTTGGATGTTTTTAGAGGGCTCTATTATATTAATTGTTAGCCCCTTTGTACTTGCCGTGTATTAAAAATGACAATGCATTAAAAAACAAATAACATGCGTGTTCTTGTCTTTTATAGGGATTGTGAATGACAAACACAATTCCAAAAGTGCTTTTCCCTTTTAAAGCAGTGGCCGCCACACATAACAGTGAACAGTAGCCAAGTTTAAGTTTCAAAGACTGGCATTGTTTGTATGTGGTGAAGGCACGAATCAATAAATGCTGCAGAATCAACCAAAGTCTCGCTTGTATGTTATCGTGACGACCATTAACACCACATTATTTGTCGAGCGAGAGTAAATAACTTTGGGCTAGCTTCCTGTCCTTACAAGGCTCATAGAAGGTTTCTTTACATAACAAAGAACAGCTAACACGGTGTACCAAAAGCCAACATTTGCACATGCCGATTCACAGTTTGAGGCCAGTTTTAACTTTACTTTGAAGCACAGTAAATGGGCCTTACCTAATATTTAACTTGCATGGTAAGGACGGACGTTTGCCGAGCGACCTTGTCTGACTGCAAAAAACAATCAATCAATCAATCAATGTTTATTTATATAGCCCTAAATCACAAGTGTCTCAAAGGGCTGCACAAGCCACAACGACATCCTCGGTACAGAGCCCACATAAGGGCAAGGAAAAACTCACCCCAGTGGGACGTCGATGTGAATGACTATGAGAAACCTTGGAGAGGACCGCATATGTGGGTAACCCCCCCCCCTCTAGGGAGACCGGATGCAATGGATGTCGAGTGGATCTAACATAATATTGTGAGAGTCCAGTCCATAGTGGATCCAGCATAACAGTAAGAGTCCAGTCCACAGTGGGGTCAGCAGGAAACCATCCCGAGCGGAGACGGGTCAGCAGCGCAGAGATGTTCCCAACCGATATGCAGGCGAGCGGTCCACCCCGGGTCCCGACCCCGGACAGCCAGCACCCCATCCATGGCCACCGGATCTGTGTGTCTCCCCTTCCACAAGGGATAGGGGGGAGCAGAGGAGAAAAGAAAAGAAACGGCAGATCAACTGGTCTAAAAAAGGGGGGCTATTCAAAGGCTAGAGTATACAAATGAGTTTTGAGATGGGACTTAAATGTTTCTACTGAGGTAGCATCTCTAACTGTTACCGGGAGGGCATTCCATAGTGCTGGAGCCCGAATAGAAAACGCTCTACAGCCCGCAGACTTTTTTTGGGCTCTGGGAATCACTAATAAGCCGGAGTTCTTTGAACGCAGATTTCTTGCCGGGACATATGGTACAATACAATCGGCAAGATAGGCTGGAGTTAGACCGTGTAGTATTTTATACGTAAGTAGTAAAACCTTAAAGTGCACAGGAAGCCAGTGCAGGTGAGCCAGTATAGGCGTAATATGATCAAACTTTCTTGTTCTTGTCAAAAGTCTAGCAGCCGCATTTTGTACCAACTGTAATCTTTTAATACTAGACATAGGGAGACCCGAAAATAATACGTTACAGTAATCGAGACGAGACGTAACAAACGCATGAATAATGATCTCAGCGTCGCTAGTGGACAAAATGGAACGAATTTTAGCGATATTACGGAGATGAAAGAAGGCCGTTTTAGTAACACTCTTAGACTCAAAGGAGAGAGTTGGGTGGAAGATAATACCCAGATTCTTTACTGAGTCGCTTTGTGTAATTGTTTGGTTGTCAAATGTTAAGGTGGTATTATCAAATAAATGTCGGTGTTTAGCAGGACCGATAATCAGCATTTCCGTTTTCTTAGTGTTGAGTTGCAAGAAGTTAGCGGACATCCATTGTTTAATTTCATTAAGACACGCCTCCAGCTGACTACAATCCGGCGTGTTGGTCAGCTTTAGGGGCATGTAGAGTTGGCTGTCATCAGCATAACAATGAAAGCTAACACCGTATTTGCGTATGATGTCGCCTAGCGGCAACATGTAAATACTAAAGAGTGCAGGGCCAAGAACCGAACCCTGGGGGACTCCGCACGTTACCTTAACATAGTCCGAGGTCACATTATTATGGGAGACGCACTGCATCCTGTCAGTAAGATAAGAGTTAAACCACGACAAGGCTAAGTCTGACATACCAATACGTGTTTTGATACGCTCTAATAAAATATTATGATGGACGGTATGGAAAGCAGCGCTAAGATGAAGAAGCAGCAACATAGATGACGCGTCAGAATCCATCGTTAGCAGTAGATCATTAGTCATTTTTGCGAGGGCCGTCTCCGTGGAGTGATTTGCCCTGAAACCGGATTGAAAAGGTTCACAGAGATTGTTAGACACTAAGTGTTCATTTAGATGCTGTGCGACAATTTTTTCGAGGATTTTCGAGATAAACGGAAGGTGGGACACCGGCCGGTAGTTTACCATGAGGTCAGGATCGAGGTTAGGTCTTTTGAGCAGGGGATGAATAACCGCTTTTTTGAATGCTAGGGGAACAGTGCCAGAGGAAAGTGATACGTTTATAATATTTAGCACTGATGGACCTAATAATACAAAAAGCTCCTTGATAAGTTTCCCAGGAAATGGGTCAAGTAAACATGTTGTTTGTTTTATCCCCTTAACACATCTTAACAATTCCTGTAATGTTATTTCATCAAAGAGAGAGAAACTATTTTGGAGGGCGGTATCCTTCGTAGATACAGTCATATCTGTGTTAATAGAACCCAGTTGTAGCTGCGATGCATTGTCTTTAATCTCCTTTCTAATGAGTTCAATTTTCTTATTAAAGAAATTCATAAAGTCATCTGCCGAGTGGGTGGAGCTACTGGGAGGAGTCCCTTGTTGGGTTAGCGATGCTACTGTACTAAACAAAAATTTAGGATCATTTTTGTTGAGGTGGATGAGATTTGAGTAATATTTAGCTTTAGCTAAGGTAAGCATGTGTTTATAAGTTATTAAACTATCGCTCCATGCTTGATGGAAAACAATAACAATCAAGCTAGGGCTGGGCGATATATGGATTATACTCGATATAGGGCTGACTAGCGAGATTGAATTAGATTGTGTGGAATTGATCAAATGCATGTTGATGCTAATGAGACAACATATAGTGCAGTACTAGGCTGCAACAAGTCTCAGCTGTTTAGTGGCCTGAAGAGGAAGAACATGATTGCAGCTAAGGTCCCCAATATGAAAATAGTTGTGCCTGTTACATTGTGTTTTTAAAGGCCTACTGAAACCCACTACTACCGACCACGCAGTCTGATAGTGATGAAATCTTAACATTGCAACACATGCCAATACGGCCGGGTTAGCTTACTAAAGTGCAATTTTAAATTCCGCGCGAAATATCCTGCTGAAAACGTCTCGGTATGATGACGTCAGCGTGTGACGTCACTGATTGTGGAGGACATTTTGGGACAGCATGGTGGCCAGCTATTAAGTCGTCTGTTTTCATCGCAAAATTCCACAGTATTCTGGACATCTGTGTTGGTGAATCTTTTGCAAATTGTTCAATGAACAATGGAGACAGCAAAGAAGAAAGCTGTAGGTGGGAAGCGGTGTATTGCGGCCGACTGCAGCAACACAAACACAGCCGGTGTTTCATTGTTTACATTCCCGGAAAGATGACAGTCAAGCTTTACCATTGGCCTGTGGAGAACTGGGACAACAGAGACTCTTACCAGGAGGACTTTGAGTTGGATACGCAGATGTGGTACCGTGAGTACTAGAGATGCGCGGTTTGCGGACACAACCGCGGAGTCCGCGGATTATCCGCGGGTCGGGCGGTTGAAATAAAAAAAAAATTAGATTTTATCCGCGGGTCGGGTCGGGCGGTTGAAATAAAAAAAATTTGATTTTAAATAGATTCAGGCGGGTGGCAGTTAAACCAATTGGGAAATATATATACATAGTTAAATGTTGTTACCCACATACGAAAAACGAGCAGGCACCTGCAGCATATGCCACAACAGAAGAAGAAAAAAAAAAAGAGATGGACACTTTTACGGAGCGGAGAAGGGACGCCTCGCCGGGGTCCGGGACCGAGGCCCCTTCCCCCGAGAGGGCCCCACCGGGAGCCGTAGCTGAGGCGATCCGCGAGAAGGGCCCGACGCACGTCCAGGGTCACCACCGCGCCCACCGCACCGACACCCAGCCTCGTCCGCCTTCGCCGCGGCCGGCGTCACGCGCAGCAGGTATGCAGCTTACCTGCCCGCCACCCCCGTGGCCGGGGGCTCGTAACAGGGGTCACTCCGCGCGCTCCGCCCGCGCAGCTTACCTGCCCGCCACCCCCGTTGCCGGGGGCGCGTAACAGGGGTCACTCCCGCGCGCAGTGCGCTCACTAAAGGGGTGGGGCTCATCCTGGTGAGCCGAGTGGGCCACTTTTGGTAAGCAGAACTGGCGCTGCGGGATGAACCGAACGTCGGGTTAAGGCGCCCGATGCCGACGCTCATCAGACCCCAGAAAAGGTGTTGGTTGATATAGACAGCAGGACGGTGGCCATGGAAGTCGGAACCCGCTAAGGAGTGTGTAACAACCCACCTGCCGAATCAACTAGCCCTGAAAATGGATGGCGCTGGAGCGTCGGGCCCATACCCGGCCGTCGCCGGCAGCGAGAGCCGCGAGGGCTAGGCCGCGACGAGTAGGATGGCCGCCGCGGTGCGCGCTGAAGCCTCGGGCGCGAGCCCGGGTGGAGCCGCCGCGGGTGCGAGGGACATCGCACCTCCACGCGCTTGGAGGTGCGCTCAGCGCGGCTCCCAGATGATTGCGCACTGGTGTGCGTCTGGGCCGTGACAGCGTGGCACGCATTGAATGTCTGGGCCGTGACAGCGTGGCACGCATTGAATGTCTGTGCTGCATTGGATCAGTCTCCTTTCTTTAACAGGCAAAAGCTTTATAACCTCACTAATGCCTTGCATCGTCTATATTAGATATATAACAACGGGCGGGTGCGGTTTTGATTAAATGTTATTTCGGGTGGATGGCGGATGGTTGACGACTTTTGTGATGCGGTTGCGGATGAAATAATTGCCTATCCGCGCATCTCTAGTGAGTACGCTTCCAAACATTTGATCGCTTGCCCGTACGTGCGTGCCGCTATGTGCATGTCACGCACGTAACTTTGGGGACTTCGGGGAAATATATGTGCCGTATGAACTTTGGGGAGGTGAACGGTACTTTGGGCTGTGGGATTGAGTGTGTTGTGCAGGTGTTTGAGTTGTATTGGCGGGTTATATGGACGGGAGGGGGGAAGTGTTTGTTATGCGGGATTAATTTGTGGCATATTAAATATAAGCCTGGTTGTGTTGTGGCTAATAGAGTATGTATATGTCTTGTGTTTATTTACTGTTTTAGTTATTCCCAGCTGAATATCAGGTCCCACCCGCCTCTCACAGCATCTTCCCTATCTGAATCGCTCCCACTGCCCTCTAGTCCTTCACTCTCACTTTCCTCATCCACAAATCTTTCATCCTCGCTCAAATTAATGGGGAAATCGTCGCTTTTCTCGGTCCGAATCGCTCTCGCTGCTGGTGGCCATGATTGTAAACAATGTGCAGATGTGAGGAGCTCCACAACCTGTGACGTCACGCTACTCGTCTGCTACTTCCGGTACAGGCAAGGCTTTTTTATCAGCGACCAAAAGTTGCGAACTTTATCGTCGATGTTCTCTACTAAATCCTTTCAGCATAAATATGGCAATATCGCGAAATGATCAAGTATGACACATAGAATGGACCTGCTATCCCCGTTTAAATAAGAAAATCGCATTTCAGTAGGCCTTTAAGTTAGGCTCACTGCTGTGTTACATTATTGAAATTAAAATTGAATTCGACGTACAATGACTTCAGAGCATCTCATTTTTACTTCCATATGCTGGATTTAAGGCTGAGCGATATGGCCTTTTATTAATATCTAAATATTTTTAGGCCATGTCACGATGTGTCTACATTAAAACATTCTTCTTCATACTGCATTAATATATGCTACTTTTAAACTTTCATGCAGAGAGGGAAATCACAACTAAAAGTGTGTTTATTAAACAGTTATTAAGCAGTGGCACAAACATTCATGTCATTTCCAAAACAGAAAGTGCAAGATTGTCAGAGACATTTTAAAACAAGCTATTAGTGCACTTTTGTGCATGATGTCACTAAGATGACATATCAAAACAACACTAAATTAAAATGCAGTTTTTGTACAGAACGCCACTACAATAGTTTAAAACAAATAAAGTGCACTTTTGTGCATGATGTCACACAAGATATTTCAATAAAAATGAGCTGCATAATAGGAAATCAAATAGTGTATGTCCTTCACTATGTGGTAGGTTCCTGCGGACGTTATCTCCTTCTGTTGTTGACTAGTTTTTTTCATACGGTGTTGATGTGGAAATGGTTGCTTGGGCATTTTGTTGGTGTGGCACCGAACGGAGATGTTGACATGCGGAGTTTCAAGCACTCTTCATTCTCTCGCGGGTGACTTTTCAAATGATGCTACATATTAGCAGTAATGCTACTTTTTGTAGCAACGCTTTTGCCACATACTTGACAAATTAATGTTGTCTGTTCAACATCTTCCCGCTTGAAGCCAAACCACCGCCAGACGATGGACCCCCTGCTGTTTTTCTTGGGAATTAATTCTTCCTTCATTTGTTACCAGATTCGCACCTTCTTTCTCTCGTATTACCACTCGCACCACAGCTAACGTTACCCATGCCGCTACCTCTCTGCTCCGCGAGGGCGTATACGTATGTGACGTATGTAAGAAGGTGCGCTTGTTTTATGTCTCTGTGAGAAGGAGAGACAAGAAAGAGTGAGAAATGCATGTAGTGCAGGGGTGCTCACACTTTTTCTGCAGGCGAGCTACTTTTCAATTGATCAAGTCGTGGGGATCTACCTCATTCATATATATCATTTATATTTACTTATTTATGAAATATATGTTTTTGTTAACAAGTTAAAGGTGTTTAATGATAATGCAAGCATGTTTAACACATATAGTTAATATTGTTAATACATTAAAGGTGTTTAATGATAATACAAGTATGTTTAATACATATAGTTGATATTGTTGACAAGTTAAAGGTGTTTAAAGATAATGCAAGCATGTTTAACACATATAGTTAATATTGTTAACAAGTTACAGGTGGGGGCTTCACGGTGGCAGAGGGGTTAGTGCATCTGCCTCACAATACGAAGGTCCTGAGTAGTCTTGGGTTCAATCCCGGGCTCGGGATCTTTCTGTGTGGAGTTTGCATGTCCTCCCCGTGACTGCGTGGGTTCCCTCCGGGTACTCCGGCTTCCTCCCACTTCCAAAGACATGCACCTGGGGATAAGTTGATTGGCAACACTAAATTGGCCCTAGTGTGTGGATGTGAGTGTGAATGTTGTCTGTCTATCTGTGTTGGCCCTGCGATGAGGTGGCGACTTGTCCAGGGTGTACCCCGCCTTCCGCCCGATTGTAGCTGAGATAGGCTCCAGCGCCCCCCGCGACCCCAAAGGGAATAAGCGGTAGAAAATGGATGGATGGATGGAAGTTACAGGTGGTTAAAAATAATACAAGCATGTTTAACACAAATAGTTAATATTGTTAACAACTTAAAGGTGGTTAAAGATAAAACAAGCATGTTTAACACATATAGTTAATATTGTTAACAACTTAAAGGTGGTTAAAGATAATACAAGCATGTTTAACACATATAGTTAATATTGTTAACAAGTTAAAGATAATACAAGCATGTTTAACACATATAGTTAATATTGTTAACAACTTAAAGGTGGTTAAAGATAATACAAGCATGTTTAACACATATAGTTAATATTGTTAATAAATTAAAGGTGTTTAATGATAAAACAAGCATGTTTAACACATACAGTTAATATTGTTAACAAGTTAAATGTGTTTAAAGATAATACAAGCATGTTTAACACATATAGTTAATATTGTTAACAAGTTAAAGGTGGTTAAAGATAATACAAGCATGTTTAACACATATATATTCCTTTCTTTCATGAAGACAAGAATATAAGTTGGTGTATTACCTGATTGTGATAACTTGCATTGATTGGAATCAGACAGTGGTGATGATAACGTCCGCATTTTCGAATGGAGGAGAAAAAAAGTCCTCCTTTCTGTCCAATACCACATGAAAGTGGTTGGTTTTTGGCATCTTATTTGTCCAGCTTCCGTACTCCTTTGTGTACACTTTACAAGAAATACATTGTCGGCAAACTCCGTAGCTTGCTAGCTTGTGCACGCCAGCTTTCTGAGACTCTTATTTTGGTAGCGCAGGCAGGATGAAGCGGAGCTTTTATTGTGCAACTGTGCAGTCGGTCTTTGGAGTTTTGACGACAGGTACGGCGCCAGAGTCTGTTGAAATAAAGTGTTTCTCGTCTTCCTGTCGGTCATTTTAATGAGCTGGCAGCAGCCAGCGTCATCTCAGAAGACCCTCGGGTGCCCTGAATGTCAATCAAGTGACGAAAGTGACGTCATAGTGAAGATTTATGATCGCTCATTTTAGGACTATTTTTTTAATGCCTGGCTGGCGATCGACTGACACACCCTCCGAGATCGACCGGTAGATCGCGATCAACGTAATGAGCACCCCTGATGTAGTGTAACACCTGCAGCTAAAAGCAACTGCGTGAGAACGTATACTCCAATATCACCATATAGTCATTTTCTATATCGCACAGAGACAAACCCGCGATATATCGAGTATATTCCATATATCGCCCAGCCCTATGTGCAAGGAATGAAATATTCACTGTAGGAGGAGCGCCTGAGATGAAAGTAAGTCTTAGGACGATGATCTATTTAATTATTAACAAGATGGCCCACATTTGGTAAGAATCCAACGTAGCACACAGCGCTACCTCCTTCCCCTTAGTGCTGTGCTGTCTGGCACACACATTACCATATTCAGAAGACATACAGTGGGGCAAAAAAGTATTTAGTCAGCCACCAATTGTGCAAGTTCTCCCACTTAAAATGATGACAGAGGTCTGTAATTTTCATCATAGGTACACTTCAACTGTGAGAGACAGAATGTGGAAAAAAAATCCAGGAATTCACATTGTAGGAATTTTAAAGAATTTATTTGTAAATTATGGTGGAAAATAAGTATTTGGTCACTTCAAACAAGGAAGATCTCTGGCTCTCACAGACCTGTAACTTCTTCTTTAAGAAGCTCTTCTGTCCTCCACTCGTTACCTGTATTAATGGCACCTGTTTGAACTCGTTATCTGTATAAAAGACAGCCTCAAACAGTCAGACTCCAAACTCCACTATGGCCAAGACCAAAGAGCTGTCGAAGGACACCAGGAAAATAATTGTAGACCTGCACAAGACTGTGAAGAGTGAATCTACAATAGGCAAGCATCTTGGTGTGAAAAAATTAACTGTGGGAGCAATTATCAGAAAATGGAAGACATACAAGACCACTGATAATCTCCCTCAATCTGGGGCTCCACGCAAGATCTCATCCCGTGGGGTCACAATGATCATGAGAACGGTGAGCAAAAATCCCAGAACCACACGGGGGGACCTGGTGAATGACCTGCAGAGAGCTGGGACCAAAGTAACAAAGGTTACCATCAGTAACACACTACGCCGACAGGGAATCAAATCCTGCAGTGCCAGACGTGTCTCCCTGCTTAAGCCAGTGCATGTCCAGGCCCTTCTGAAGTTTGCCAGAGAGCACATGGACGATACAGCAGAGGATTGGGAGAATGTCATGTGGTCAGATGAAACCAAAATAGAACTTTTTGGTATAAACTCAACTCGTCGTGTTTGGAGGAAGAAGAATACTGAGTTGCATCCCAAGAACACCATACCTACTGTGAAGCATGGGGGTGGAAACATCATGCTTTGGGGCTGTTTTTCTGCTAAGGGGACAGGCCGACTGATCCGTGTTAAGGAAAGAATGAATGGGGCCATGTATCGTGAGATTTTGAGCCAAAACCTCCTTCCATCAGTGAGAGCTTTGAAGATGAAACGTGGCTGGGTCTTCCAGCATGACAATGATCCCAAACACACCGCCCGGGCAACGAAGGAGTGGCTCCGTAAGAAGTATTTGAAAGTCCTGGAGTGGCCTAGCCAGTCTCCAGACCTCAACCCCATAGAAAATCTGTGGAGGGAGTTGAAAGTCCGTGTTGCTCGGCGACAGCCCCAAAACATCACTGCTCTCGAGAAGATCTGCATGGAGGAATGGGCCAAAATACCAGCTACTGTGTGTGCAAACCTGGTAAAGACCTATAGTAATCGTTTGACCTCTGTTATTGCCAACAAAGGTTATATTACAAAGTATTGAGTTGAATTTTTGTTATTGACCAAATACTTATTTTCCACCATAATTTACAAATAAATTCTTTAAAAATCCTACAATGTGAATTCCTGGATTTTTTTTTCACATTCTGTCTCTCACAGTTGAAGTGTACCTATGATGAAAATTACAGACCTCTGTCATCATTTTAAGTGGGAGAACTTGCACAATTGGTGGCTGACTAAATACTTTTTTGCCCCACTGTAATTACAAAATAGCGTAAAGCCAGCCACTTTAACGAAAAGTGACTTGGGTGTACTAACAAATGGCGTGAGATAGCTGCAGTGTCCTGTACGTCTTGACAGTTAGGATGCATTTATATGTTAACCATTATCCGTCTGGCGGTTGAAGTTTGATCAATGTGTCAGCAGGAAAGCCCACGCGTATACAGCTTTGACCTCTCTGAGAAGTCTTTCATCTGGTCTCTCGATGACGCTTCCATCGCATCCTGACCACTAGCCATAGGTCCAGCTGCTGGCAGGAAGTGGTGGGCTTGCAGGCGCTGTGGGAGGTCTCAGGCTGTGCACAGAGCAATGGACTTCATGATGATGATGCATTGTGTGCTGGGAAAAAATGTTAGTCAGGATGCTTGTCATCAGGACAAGTTAGAAAGCTGATCATTTGTTGATTTGAGGAGCAACTTAAAGGGGAACATTATCACAATTTCCGAAGGGTTAAAACCATTAAAAATCAGTTCCCAGTGGCTTATTTTATTTTTCAAAGTTTTTTTCAAAATTTTACCCATCACGCAATATCCCTAAAAAAAGCTTCAAAGTGCCTGATTTTAACCTCCCGTCCATTTTCCTGTGACGTCACATAGTAATGCCAACACAAACAAACATGGCGGAAAGAACAGCAAGCTATAGCGACATTAGCTCGGATTCAGACTCGGATTTCAGCGGCTTAAGCGATTCAACAGATTACGCATGTATTGAAACGGATGGTTGTAGTGTGGAGGCAGGTAGCGAAAACGAAATTGAAGAAGAAACTGAAGCTATTGAGCCATATCGGTTTGAACCGTATGCAAGCGAAACCCACGAAAACGACACGACAGCCAGCGACACGGGAGAAAGCGAGGACAAATTCGGCGATCGCCTTCTAACCAACGATTGGTATGTGTTTGTTTGGCATTAAAGGAAACTAACAACTATGAACTAGGTTTACAGCATATGAAATACATTTGGCAACAACATGCACTTTGAGAGTGCAGACAGCCCAATTTTCATCAATTAATATATTCTGTAGACATACCCTCATCCGCGCTCTTTTTCTGAAAGCTGATCTGTCCAGTTTTGGAGTTGATGTCAGCAGGCCAGGGAAGCTAGGGTCGATAGCTCACTCGTCTGTGGGAACAAACTGCCACCATTGCTTGCCGTGCTACCGAGGCCCTTTGTCCCTGAATTGCTCACACACTCCGGCAGATTCAATGGGGGTCTGGCGGCAGATTTCTTTGACTTTATGGTTGGAAATGCATCTGCTTTGAGTGTCGCAGGATATCCACACATTCTTGCCATCTCTGTGGTAGCATAGCTTTCGTCGGTAAAGTGTGCGGAACAAACGTCCAATTTCTTGCCACTTTGGCATCTTTGGGCCACTGGTGCAACTTGAATCCGTCCCTGTTCGTGTTGTTACACCCTCCGACAACACACCGACGAGGCATGATGTCTCCAAGGTACGGAAAACAGTCGAAAAAACGGAAAATAACAGAGCTGATTTGACTCGGTGTTTGAGAAAATGGCGGATTGCTTCCTGATGTGACGCCACGTTGTGACGTCATCGCTCCGAGAGCGAATTTTAGAAATGCGTTTCATTCGGCAAAATTCACCCATTTAGAGTTCGGAAATCGGTTAAAAAAAAATATGGTCTTTTTTCTGCAACATCAAGGTATATATTGACGCTTACATAGGTCTGGTGATAATGTTCCCCTTTAAACTCGATATTCGATATATATCTCGATATATTTTCCGGTGAAAGTATACATATAAAGATATTAATTTTTGAGCGACATTCACTGAAAGTGAAATGAATGACAAGTGTACTGTAAACACTTTCATTAACCCAGTTAGTCAGGATGTGTATTAACAGCACAGAAAATAAACTGTTTAAGTAGCACACAATTACATAACATGAATAAAATAGAAAAATATTCTTTCTACGTAAAATAAATAACATAGCTGTGCAAATAATGCAACATGTATCAAACTCAGATAAATACATTTGCAGGCAGGCACTTTTTAATTCCCAGTGGACGATGTAATGGACTGTCACACGTACGGTTCTGGTCAGCGCCAAGTACCGTATTTTCCGCACTATAAGGCGCACCTAAAAACCACAATTTTTCTCAAAAGCTGACAGTGCGCCTAATAACCCGGTGCGCTTTATTACGATTCATTTTCATAAAGTTTCGGTCTCGCAACTTCGGTAAACAGCCGCCATCTTTTTTCCCGGTAGAACAGGAAGCGCTTCTTCTTCTACGCAAGCAACCGCCAAGGAAAGCACCCGCCCCCATAGAACAGGAAGCGCTTCACCCGCCCCCATAGAACAGGAAGCGCTTCACCCGCCCCCGGAAGAAGAAGAAAAAACGCGCGGATATCACCGTACGTTTCATTTCCTGTTTACATCTGTAAAGACCACAAAATGGCTCCTACTAAACGATCCGGGTCATAAAAAGACGCAATCTCTCCATCCGCACACGGATTACTACCGTATTTCACAGCAACTGAACCGCACTGTGGAACGGGAGCACGTACGGTGAATATTCGCTCCACAGGGAATGAGAAGTCATCCTTCACTGTGGTTCTAGCTTGCCATGCTAACTTCCACTCATGGTGATATTCAAAAGGAAGACCTTGCCAAAAGAGACCTTTCCAGCCGGCGTCATCATAAAAGCTAACTCGAAGGGATGGATGGATGAAGAAAAGATGAGCGAGTGGTTAAGGGAAGTTTACGCGAAGAGACCGGGTGGCTTTTTTCACACAGCTCCGAAGGCGAACACACCTTCACTAAGACGGGCAGACAGCCTCGGACGACATACGCCAACATCTGCCAGTGGATCGTAAATGCTTGGGCAGATATTTCGGTCACAACTGTGGTCCGAGCTTTCCGGAAGGCAGGATTCACAGAACAACAGCGACACTGACTCCCGATGACTTCTACGAGACGGAACCGGCCATTTTGGATCCCACGCTAGCGCAACTTTTCAATTCGGACATCGAAGACGAAGAATTCGAAGGATTTACGAATGAAGAATAACTTCAGAAGGTGAGCGCTATGTTTATTTTGTGTGTTGTGACATTAACGTTCGAGCAACATTATGTTACTATTGCTCTACACCATTTTGAATTTTACTATGTTTGTGATTGCACATTTGCGTACATTTTGGGACAGAGTTGTTAGAACGCTGGTTTTCAATATATTATTAAAGTTTGACTGAACTATCTGACTGTTTTTTTGACATTCACTTTAGCGCAGCGTTTTTTTGACATTCACTTTAGCGCAGCGTAGGCGCGGCTTTTAGTCCGGGGCGGCTTATTGGTGGACAAAATTATGAAATATGTAATTCATAGAAGGTGCGGCTAATAATCCGGTGCGCCTTATAGTGCGGAAAATACGGTAAGTGACTTGACTTCATTGTGCGGCTATGATCTTCCTCACTTCGCCGTACATTTTTGGCAGCAATTTCTCTTGGCAACTAAAGTTAAAGTACCAATGATTGTCGCACACACACTAGGTGTGGTGAAATTTGTCCTCTGTATTTGACCCATCCCCTTGATCACCCCCTGGGAGGTGAGGGGAGCAGTGGGCAGCAGCGGTGTCGCACCCGGGAATAATTTTTGGTGATTTAACCCCCAATTCCAACCCTTGATGCTGAGTGCCAAGCAGGGAGGTAATGGCTCCCATTTTTATAGTCTTTGGTATGACTCGGCCGGGGTTTGAACTCAAAACCTACCGATCTCAAACCCGTACATTTGTCCAAATGTGGCCAGGTAGACGCTTTGTGGGTTTCCTGGATGTGGTCTACATCGCTAAATAAGAGAATCCCTCTGCCATCTTCCACTAGTTTTTTAATATATAAATCCCTCTTCTCTTCTATGACAAGTCCTGTATACTACAGCCATTTGACTGTATAATGCATATGTTCCTTTTTGACTGTACTTGAATGTATAATAGACTGTATTTATATTATTCACATGTGAATAATGCTGTATAATAGACTGTATTTATATTATTCACATGTGAATAATGCTGTATAATATAATGGACTACCAAGTGCTTGGCAGTGAAGACCTTCCTCAGGAAGCAAAGATTGACCGGTTTTGGGCCATGCTGGGGAGAGATGGAAGATTCCAGACTCTAGTGCATTTGATGAAAGCACTTTTGTGCGTGCCACACAGCAATGCTTCATCAGAGAGGGTGTTCAGCATGGTTACAAAAATAGTAACAGAGAATAGAACAAGGATGGACAATTCAACCCTTAACTCAACAATGAATAGATGAGTGTTATGTGTGTGTATATGTGTATATAAATGAATACTGAAATTCAAGTATTTCTTTTATATATATATATATATATATATATATATATATATATATATATATATATACATATATATATATGCATATATATATATATATATATGCATATATATATATATATATGCATATATATATATGCATATATATATATATATATATGCATATATATATATATATATGCATATATATATATATATATATACATATATATATATATATATATATGTATATATATATATATATATATATATGTGTGTGCGTGTGTATGAAATACCTGACTTGGTGAATTCTAGCTGTAAATATACTCCTCCCCTCATAACCACGCATTATTCACATGCGAATAATGCTGGATAATAGACTATATTATTCACATGTGAATAATGCTGTATAATAGACTGTATTTATATTATTCACATGTGAATAATGCTGTATAATATACTGTATTTATATTATTCACATGTGAATAATGCTGTATAATAGACTGTATTTATATTATTCACATGTGAATAATGCTGTATAATAGACTATATTATTCACATGTGAATAATGCTCTATAATAGACTGTATGTATATTATTCACATGTGAATAATGCTGTATAATAGACTGTATTTATATTATTCACATGTGAATAATGCTGTATAATAGACTATATTATTCACATGTGAATAATGCTGTATAATAGACTGTATGTATATTATTCACATGTGAATAATGCTGTATAATAGACTGTATTTATATTATTCACATGTGAATAATGCTGTATAATAGACTATATTATTCACATGTGAATAATGCTGTATAATAGACTGTATGTATATTATTCACATGTGAATAATGCTGTATAATAGACTGTATTTATATTATTCACATGTGAATAATGCTGTATAATAGACTGTATTTATATTATTCACATGTGAATAATGCTGTATAATAGACTATATTATTCACATGTGAATAATGCTGTATAAAAGACTGTATTTATATTATTCTCATGTGAATAATGCTGTATAATAGACTGTATTTATATTATTCTCATGTGAATAATGCTGTATAATAGACTATTTATATTATTCACACGTGAATAATGCTGTATAATAGACTCTATTTACATTATTCCTACGGAACCTCTTTCTAGAGTGAAAACAGTCCTTGGTGGGGGTGGGAGGAGCCTCTGCAGATTCTCAGGCAGCGGCTTTTTGCGATCTCCTGTATAGGAGGAAGAGGAGTCAGAATCACTGACCGCACAGCGGTTAAGAGCTTGTACGGTTAAAACGATGAAGTGATTAATCGACAGCCCTAGTTACAGTTAATGTATTCATAAATTTGAAGCTTGGTTGTAGATATTTAGCTGTTAATTGCACTAGTAAACACACTGCTTATATCAAAGCGCTTATATATCCATAAGTTCAGATGCAAGCCGATATCATTCTTTTGCTGATACTGTACAGATGTTTAATATCAATATCAGATCAGGACACTTCTAGTTTACAAGCACATTGTACGGTTTGGATTTGACATATCTTGTTCAACTTCCTATTACAGGTAGATAACAAAAGGTTGGGTCTGGGAGATGGTCTGAAAGCCCATCCTATCACGCGAGCGCTCTCACTACTCAAAAAGATCTTGTTTGTTCGTCTCGCATGGAACCGTATGCAAATAGCGGGGTGGATATCAACGCTGTTTGATCAAGCTGATTACGGAAGTGAGTTTGCATGGAAATCAGGAATTCATGCATTATCGCTAGCTTCTGGGCAAATGTTGGCGAAGCAATGTGGGCGTTCATATTTTAAGCCGTAAAAAGCAGTCATGGGTTGTTATAATGAGGATTAGTCTCATTAGCATTGTTTGCTCCTGAATGTTGGCAATGCCTCATGTTGCAGGAAGAGTGCCAAGACTAGACAGAATTTTCAACATTTTGTTCTTAGAAACAAGACCTCATTCAGTAAGTGTATAACATGTTAAAAGGATTGCAAACAGGCATTATTCTCACACAATGGATTTCGAGTGGATCAAACATAATAGTGTGAGAGTCCAGTCCATAGTGGATCTAACATAATAGTGAGAGTTCAGTCCATAGTGGATCTAACATAATAGTGTGAGAGTCCAGTCCATAGTGGATCTAACATAATAGTGTGAGAGTCCAGTCCATAGTGGATTATAACATAATAGTGTGAGAGTCCAGTCCATAGTGGATCTAACATAATAGTGTGAGAGTCCAGTCCATAGTGGATCTAACATAATAGTGAGAGTCCAGTCCATAGTGGATCTAACATAATAGTGTGAGAGTCCAGTCCATAGTGGATCT
The DNA here is from genome assembly GCF_033978685.3 of Nerophis lumbriciformis. Lineage (NCBI taxonomy): Eukaryota > Metazoa > Chordata > Actinopteri > Syngnathiformes > Syngnathidae > Nerophis > Nerophis lumbriciformis. The sequence goes on from NC_084564.2 coordinate 41,011,532, forward strand.
AACATAATAGTGTGAGAGTCCAGTCCATAGTGGATCTAACATAATAGTGTGAGAGTCCAGTCCATAGTGGATCTAACATAATAGTGTGAGAGTCCAGTCCATAGTGGATCTAACATAATAGTGTGAGAGTCCAGTCCATAGTGGATCTAACATTGTAGTGTGAGAGTCCAGTCCATAGTGGATCTAACATAATAGTGTGAGAGTCCAGTCCATAGTGGATCTAACATAATAGTGTGAGAGTCCAGTCCATAGTGGATCTAACATAACAGTGAGAGTCCAGTCCATAGTGGATCTAACATAATAGTGTGAGAGTCCAGTCCATAGTGGATCTAACATAATAGTGTGAGAGTCCAGTCCATAGTGGATCTAACATAATAGTGTGAGAGTCCAGTCCATAGTGGATCTAACATAATAGTGTGAGAGTCCAGTCCATAGTGGATCTAACATAATAGTGTGAGAGTCCAGTCCATAGTGGATCTAACATAATATTGTGAGGGTCCAGTCCATAGTGGATCTAACATAACAGTGAGAGTCCAGTCCATAGTGGATCTAACATAATAGTGTGAGAGTCCAGTCCATAGTGGATCTAACATAATAGTGTGAGAGTCCAGTCCATTGTGGATCTAACATAATAGTGTGAGAGTCCAGTCCATAGTGGATCTAACATAATAGTGTGAGAGTCCAGTCCATAGTGGATCTAACATAATAGTGTGAGAGTCCAGTCCATAGTGGATCTAACATAATAGTGTGAGAGTCCAGTCCATAGTGGATCTAACATAATATTGTGAGAGTCCAGTCCATAGTGGATCTAACATAATATTGTGAGAGTCCAGTCCATAGTGGATCTAACATAATAGTGTGAGAGTCCAGTCCATAGTGGATCTAACATAATAGTGTGAGAGTCCAGTCCATAGTGGATCTAATATAATAGTGTGAGAGTCCAGTCCATAGTGGATCTAATATAATAGTGTGAGAGTCCAGTCCATAGTGGATCTAACATAATAGTGTGAGAGTCCAGTCCATAGTGGATCTAACATAACAGTGTGAGTCCAGTCCATAGTGGATCTAACATAATAGTGTGAGAGTCCAGTCCATAGTGGATTCAACATAATATTGTGAGAGTCCAGTCCATAGTGGCTCTAACATAATATTGTGAGGGTCCAGTCCATAGTGGCTCTAACATAATATTGTGAGGGTCCAGTCCATAGTGGATCTAACATAATAGTGAGAGTCCAGTCCATAGTGGATCTAACATAATAGTGAGAGTCCAGTCCATAGTGGATCTAACATAATATTGTGAGGGTCCAGTCCATAGTGGGGCCATTCTGTGTATGACTATTGAATTGTTGAGGGGCTTAAGCATGGCAGAAGTTACAAAACAATAATCCGTCGAAGTGGGCCTGGGATTTGTGTATGGAGTTGCATAGTTGCAGCGTTTCCCCTCGTTCGCCAATGTACTTGTAGCGGTGGGGGCGTGGTCAGAATGACATCATATAATTTGCATAATCTACGAAGATGCACATATTTTCTTTTAAATTTAAAAAAAAAATGTCTTTTTCTTTTTCTTTTTTTTCTTTTTCTTTTTTCCTTTTTCTTTTTCTTTTTCTTCTTTTTTTTCCTTTTTCTTTTTCTTCTTTTTCTTCTTTTTCTTTTTTTTCTTTTTCTTCTTTTTCTTTTTCTTTTTCTTCTTTTTCTTTTTCTTCTTTTTCTTCTTTTTCTTTTTCTTCTTTTTCTTCTTTTTCTTTTTCTTCTTTTTCTTTTTCTTTTTCTTCTTTTTCTTTTTCTTTTTCTTCTTTTTCTTTTTCTTCTTTGTCTTCTTCTTTTTTCCCCCGAATTCTCAGGTTTTCCAGGACGTTTTTCCCATTTAAAATGAATTGGCCATTTTTCATATTTCCACATTTTTCAACCAGTTCAAACCATTCCACATTCCACCATTCTGGATATTTAAACTAACCTTTTTCCAAGTTCAAAAAAGTTCCAGGATTTTCCAAAACTCCTGGTTTTTCAAAGCCCTATTTCCACCCTTTTTTCTGGCGACTACTCCTTCCACATTTTTTTTCAGCGCATTTCAACCGTTTCACCGTCAAAACATTACTCTTAATCAGGACAAAAAAGCAAAGTTGTTTTTTGAACTGGGAAAAATTCCCGGTTTTCCAGGAATTCCGTGATACCATTTCTCAATTCAACATGTTACTACTTCAACATTTCTCCACCGATTTGAAAAATTCCAACACCAACCAATTCAACTCATTCAGACCATTCAAGTTTTTGTTTACCATTTTGAAAAAAAAAATCCCCACTTTTCCTGAAATTCCCAACTTTTTGGGAAATTCCCATTGAAATCAATGGGACATTCTTCAAAGTTCCACAACTCCCACATTTTTCATCCAATTTAAACTGTTCCAACTTCAAAATATTCAGCCCGTTCAGGAATCGTGTGCTCTACTTCAACAATTCCAGGATATCAGTTCAACTTCAGCATTGGAGCATTCACACGCAATTCCTTCAGGAATTGTCTCATCTATTTAGTATTAACATATGTTTTCTTCCATTGTTTTGCACTATTTTTCCATATGTTACTGCTTATTGTACAATCTAAGAACATAGGCCGTGTATACAAGTGGCGGCTGCTGGTCTTTCAAGTAGGGAAAGCTCATCTCTAAACACAAGCACAGTCCCCGGTAACAGATACAATATGTAAAGGTACTAGATTTTACAAAGAAAATTGTCATTTACAGGATTGTGAAATTCTCCATATCAACACAAAGCAATTGATTGAAACTTGAAAAATGCTCTGGCAGTGGTTTATAATTCAAGATCCCTGATTCGCTAATTTTGCTGTCAAACATACAGGGATTTAGCCTCAGATTGATCATCTAATCATCACGCGGAAGCCTGGTGCCCAGGCCAGCTGTGGCCGAGCCCACTTTCCATTCACTTCCAAAGACGCTGGGCATTTGTGGCTGGCACAAAGCCGAGCATTTATCCAATCCATCTAGTTTGGCTGCAGTGGTGCAACCCATCCTATGCTCCGAACGAATGAGAAGAAAACCGTGTCGGCTGCTGCAAAATTCGCTGATTTCGAACAAAAGTTGAATGCACTATAGCGCATGTTTAGTCGTTGAAATGTAAACACAATATTACATAGTTGACCCCTTTTTTTATTGATATGGGTACAGGCAATCGCCTCTGCCGTACACCCATATCCAAGTCTCCAAGATTAAAGGGGAACATTATCACCAGACCTATGTAAGCGTCAATATATACCTTGATGTTGCAGAAAAAAGACCATATATTTTTTTTACCGATTTCCGAACTCTAAATGGGTGAATTTTGGCGAATTAAACGCCTTTCTATTATTCGCTCTCGGGAAGCATCCATCCATCCATCCATCTTCTTCCGCTTATCCGAGGTCGGGTCGCGGGGGCAGCAGCTTAAGCAGGGAAGCCCAGACTTCCCTCTCCCCAGCCACTTCGTCCAGCTCTTCCTGTGGGACCCCGAGGCGTTCCCAGGCCAGCCGGGAGACATAGTCTTCCCAACGTGTCCTGGGTCTTCCCCGCGGCCTCCTACCGGTCGGACGTGCCCTAAACACCTCCCTAGGGAGGCGTTCGGGTGGCATCCTGACCAGATGCCCGAACCACCTCATCTGGCTCCTCTCCATGTGGAGGAGCAGCGGCTTTACTTTGAGCTCCCCCCGGATGGCAGAGCTTCTCACCCTATCTCTAAGGGAGAGCCCCGCCACCCGGCGGAGGAAACTCATTTCGGCCGCTTGTACCCGTGATCTTGTCCTTTCGGTCATAACCCAAAGCTCATGACCATAGGTGAGGATGGGAACGTAGATCGACCGGTAAATTGAGAGCTTTGCCTTCCGGCTCAGCTCCTTCTTCACCACAACGGATCGATACAGCGTCCGCATTACTGAAGACGCCGCACCGATCCGCCTGTCGATCTCACGATCCACTCTTCCCTCACTCGTGAACAAGACTCCGAGGTACTTGAACTCCTCCACTTGGGGCAAGATCTCCTCCCCAACCCGGAGATGGCACGCCACCCTTTTCCGGGCGAGAACCATGGACTCGGACTTGGAGGTGCTGATTCTCATCCCAGTCGCTTCACACTCGGCTGCGAACCGATCCAGCGAGAGCTGAAGATCCTGGCCAGATGAAGCCATCAGGACCACATCTGCAAAAAGCAGAGACCTAATCCTGCAGCCACCAAACCAGATCCCCTCAACGCCTTGACTGCGCCTAGAAATTCTGTCCATAAAAGTTATGAACAGAATGGGTGACAAAGGGCAGCCTTGGCGGAGTCCAACCCTCACTGGAAACGTGTCCGACTTACTGCCGGCAATGCGGACCAAGCTCTGGCACTGAGCATACAGGGAGCGGACTGCCACAATCAGACAGTCCGATACCCCATACTCTCTGAGCACTCCCCACAGGACTTCCCGAGGGACACTGTCGAATGCCTTCTCCAAGTCCACAAAACACATGTAGACTGGTTGGGCAAACTCCCATGCACCCTCAAGGACCCTGCCGAGAGTATAGAGCTGGTCCACAGTTCCACGACCAGGACGAAAACCACACTGTTCCTCCTGAATCCGAGGTTCGACTATCCGGCGTAGCCTCCTCTCCAGTACACCTGAATAGACCTTACCGGGAAGGCTGAGGAGTGTGATCCCACGATAGTTGGAACACACCCTCCGGTTCCCCTTCTTAAAGAGAGGAACCACCACCCCGGTCTGCCAATCCAGAGGTACCGCCCCCGATGTCCACGCGATGCTGCAGAGTCAATCCGCCATTTTCTCACTTTCGTCGGTGTGTTGTCGGAGGGTGTAACAACACGAACAGAGACGGATTCAAGTTGCACCAGTGGCCCAAAGATGCGAAAGTGGCAAGAAATTGGATGAAATTTGTTCAAAATACGAGGCTGTGGTGAAAGCCGACGAAATGGTCAGTCGTTTGTTCCGCACACTTTACCGACGAAAGCTATGCTACGACAGAGATGGCAAGAATGTGTGGATATCCTGCGACACTCAAAGCAGATGCTGACATCAACTCCAAAACTGGACAGATCAGCTTTCAGGAAAAGAGAGCGGATGAGGGTATGTCTACAGAATACAGAGTCCAGTCCCTAGTGGATCTAACATAATAGTGTGAGAGTCCAGTCCATAGTGGATCTAACATAATAGTCTGAGATTCCAGTCCATAGTGGATCTAACATAATATTGTGAGAGTCCAGTCCATAGTGGATCTAACATAATATTGTGAGAGTCCAGTCCATAGTGGATCTAACATAATAGTGTGAGAGTCCAGTCCATAGTGGATCTAACATAATATTGTGAGAGTCCAGTCCATAGTGGATCTAACATAATAGTGAGAGTCCAGTCCCTAGTGGATCTAACATAATAGTGTGAGAGTCCAGTCCATAGTGGATCTAACATAATAGTGAGAGTCCAGTCCATAGTGGATCTAACATAATAGTGTGAGAGTCCAGTCCATATTGGATCTAACATAATAGTGTGAGAGTCCAGTCCATAGTGGATCTAACATAATATTGTGAGAGTCCAGTCCATAGTGGATCTAACATAATATTGTGAGAGTCCAGTCCATAGTGGATCTAACATAATATTGTGAGAGTCCAGTCCATAGTGGATCTAACATAATAGTGTGAGAGTCCAGTCCATAGTGGATCTAACATAATAGTGTGAGAGTCCAGTCCATAGTGGATCTAACATAATAATGTGAGAGTCCAGTCCATAGTGGATCTAACATAATATTGTGAGAGTCCAGTCCATAGTGGATCTAACATAATAGTGTGAGAGTCCAGTCCATAGTGGATCTAACATAATAGTGTGAGAGTCCAGTCCATAGTGGATCTAACATAATAGTGTGAGAGTCCAGTCCATAGTGGATCTAACATAATATTGTGAGAGTCCAGTCCATAGTGGATCTAACATAACAGTGTGAGAGTCCAGTCCATAGTGGATCTAACATAATAATGTGAGAGTCCAGTCAATAGTGGATCTAACATAATAGTGTGAGAGTCCAGTCCATAGTGGATCTAACATAATAGTGTGAGAGTCCAGTCCATAGTGGATCTAACATAATATTGTGAGAGTCCAGTCCATAGTGGATCTAACATAATAGTGTGAGAGTCCAGTCCATAGTGGATCTAACATAATAGTGTGAGAGTCCAGTCCATAGTGGATCTAACATAATAGTGAGAGTCCAGTCCATAGTGGATCTAACATAATAGTGTGAGAGTCCAGTCCATAGTGGATCTAACATAATAGTGTGAGAGTCCAGTCCATAGTGGATCTAACATAATATTGTGAGAGTCCAGTCCATAGTGGATCTAACATAATATTGTGAGAGTCCAGTCCATAGTGGATCTAACATAATATTGTGAGAGTCCAGTCCATAGTGGATCTAACATAATAGTGTGAGAGTCCAGTCCATAGTGGATCTAACATAATAGTGTGAGAGTCCAGTCCATAGTGGATCTAACATAATAATGTGAGAGTCCAGTCCATAGTGGATCTAACATAATATTGTGAGAGTCCAGTCCATAGTGGATCTAACATAATAGTGTGAGAGTCCAGTCCATAGTGGATCTAACATAATAGTGTGAGAGTCCAGTCCATAGTGGATCTAACATAATAGTGTGAGAGTCCAGTCCATAGTGGATCTAACATAATATTGTGAGAGTCCAGTCCATAGTGGATCTAACATAACAGTGTGAGAGTCCAGTCCATAGTGGATCTAACATAATAGTGAGAGTCCAGTCCCTAGTGGATCTAACATAATAGTGTGAGAGTCCAGTCCATAGTGGATCTAACATAATAGTGAGAGTCCAGTCCATAGTGGATCTAACATAATAGTGTGAGAGTCCAGTCCATAGTGGATCTAACATAATAGTGTGAGAGTCCAGTCCATAGTGGATCTAACATAATAGTGAGAGTCCAGTCCATAGTGGATCTAACATAATAGTGTGAGAGTCCAGTCCATAGTGGATCTAACATAATAATGTGAGAGTCCAGTCAATAGTGGATCTAACATAATAGTGTGAGAGTCCAGTCCATAGTGGATCTAACATAATAGTGTGAGAGTCCAGTCCATAGTGGATCTAACATAATATTGTGAGAGTCCAGTCCATAGTGGATCTAACATAATAGTGTGAGAGTCCAGTCCATAGTGGATCTAACATAATAGTGTGAGAGTCCAGTCCATAGTGGATCTAACATAATAGTGAGAGTCCAGTCCATAGTGGATCTAACATAATAGTGTGAGAGTCCAGTCCATAGTGGATCTAACATAATAGTGTGAGAGTCCAGTCCATAGTGGATCTAACATAATATTGTGAGAGTCCAGTCCATAGTGGATCTAACATAACAGTGTGAGAGTCCAGTCCATAGTGGATCTAACATAATAGTGAGAGTCCAGTCCCTAGTGGATCTAACATAATAGTGTGAGAGTCCAGTCCATAGTGGATCTAACATAATAGTGAGAGTCCAGTCCATAGTGGATCTAACATAATAGTGTGAGAGTCCAGTCCATAGTGGATCTAACATAATAATGTGAGAGTCCAGTCAATAGTGGATCTAACATAATAGTGTGAGAGTCCAGTCCATAGTGGATCTAACATAATAGTGTGAGAGTCCAGTCCATAGTGGATCTAACATAATATTGTGAGAGTCCAGTCCATAGTGGATCTAACATAATAGTGTGAGAGTCCAGTCCATAGTGGATCTAACATAATATTGTGAGAGTCCAGTCCATAGTGGATCTAACATAATAGTGTGAGAGTCCAGTCCATAGTGGATCTAACATAATAGTGTGAGAGTCCAGTCCATAGTAGATCTAACATAATATTGTGAGAGTCCAGTCCATAGTGGATCTAACATAATATTGTGAGAGTCCAGTCCATAGTGGATCTAACATAATAGTGTGAGAGTCCAGTCCATAGTGGATCTAACATAATAGTGTGAGAGTCCAGTCCATAGTGGATCTAACATAATAGTGTGAGAGTCCAGTCCATAGTGGATCTAACATAATATTGTGAGAGATGATGAGCGGATGAGGGTATGTCTACAGAATATAGTAATTGATGAAAACTTTATTCATTACTCGCGGTTTTACGTAAATTATTATACATAAACTGTGTTTACCAATAATTTAGCTTAAAACTTCTTTTTTTTTTCATTCATTCGAGTACATTCGGGTAGTCTTGTGTAATGCAGTATTTTGTGTCTATTTAGGTATGGTTAACCTGAGTGCTGAAATCGTGGAAAAATATATGTTCTTAGCGCGCCTGAATTGGGCTGTCTGCACTCTCAAAGTGCATGTTGTTGCCAAATGTATTTCATATGCTGTAAACCTAGTTCATAGTTGTTAGTTTCCTCTCTGCTGGGCGAGGGCGTATGACGTTGCACGCGCGACAGACAGTATGTGACGTATGTAAGAAGGTGCGCTTGTTTTATGTCTCTGTGAGAAGGAGAGACAAGAAAGAGTGAGAAGAGCCTGTAGTGTAATGCCCGCAGCTGAGAACGTATACTCCAATATCACCATATAGTCATTTTCTATATCGCACAGAGACAAACCCTAGCCCTAGTTTTAACTTACCGTATTTTTCGGACTATAAGTCGCAGTTTTTTTCATAGTTTGGCCGGTCTCCAGTGCGACTTATATATGTTTTTTTCCTTCTTTATTATGCATTTTCGGCAGGTGCGACTTATACCCCGAAAAATACGGTATATATGTCGGTAGACTCGCTATGGAAGCGCTACAAAATACAACATGGCCGACGGGAAGAAGACACAGTCAAAGTAGATCAGGGGTGCTCACACTTTTTCTGCAGGCGAGCTACTTTTCAATTGATCAAGTCGTGGGGATCTACCTCATTCATATATATCATTTATATTTACTTATTTATGAAATATATGTTTTTGTTAACAAGTTAAAGGTGTTTAAAGATAATGCAAGCATGTTTAACACATAGTTAATATTGTTAAAAATTAAAGGTGTTTAATGATAATACAAGTATGTTTAATACATATAGTTAATATTGTTAACAAGTTAAAGGTGTTTAAAGATAATGCAAGCATGTTTAACACATATAGTTAATATTGTTAACAAGTTAAAGGTGTTTAATGATAATACAAGCATGTTTAACACATAGTTAATATTGTTAATAAATTAAAGGTGTTTAATGATAATACAAGGATGTTTAATACATATAGTTAATATTGTTAACAAGTTAAAGGTGTTTAAAGATAATACAAGCATGTTTAACACATATAGTTAATATTGTTAACAAGTTAAAGGTGTTTAAAGATAATACAAGCATGTTTAACACATAGAGTTAATATTGTTAACAAGTTAAAGGTGTTTAAAGATAATGCAAGCATGTTTAACACATGTAGTTAATATCGTTAATATTGTTAAAAATTAAAGGTGTTTAATGATAATACAAGCATGTTTAATACATATAGTTAATATTGTTAACAAGTTAAAGGTGTTTAAAGATAATGCAAGCATGTTTAACACATGTAGTTAATATCGTTAATATTGTTAAAAATTAAAGGTGTTTAATGATAATACAAGCATGTTTAATACATATAGTTAATATTGTTAACAAGTTAAAGGTGTTTAAAGATAATGCAAGCATGTTTAACACATGTAGTTAATATCGTTAACAAGTTAAAGGTGTTTAATGATAATACAAGCATGTTTAACACATATAGTTAATATTGTTAACAAGTTAAAGGTGTTTAATGATAATACAAGCATGTTTAACACATAGTTAATATTGTTAATAAATTAAAGGTGTTTAATGATAATACAAGGATGTTTAATACATATAGTTAATATTGTTAACAAGTTAAAGATGTTTAAAGATAATACAAGCATGTTTAACACATATAGTTAATATTGTTAACAAGTTAAAGGTGTTTAAAGATAATACAAGCATGTTTAACACATAGAGTTAATATTGTTAACAAGTTAAAGGTGTTTAAAGATAATGCAAGCATGTTTAACACATGTAGTTAATATCGTTAATATTGTTAAAAATTAAAGGTGTTTAATGATAATACAAGCATGTTTAATACATATAGTTAATATTGTTAACAAGTTAAAGGTGTTTAAAGATAATGCAAGCATGTTTAACACATGTAGTTAATATCGTTAATATTGTTAAAAATTAAAGGTGTTTAATGATAATACAAGCATGTTTAATACATATAGTTAATATTGTTAACAAGTTAAAGGTGTTTAAAGATAATGCAAGCATGTTTAACACATGTAGTTAATATCGTTAATATTGTTAAAAATTAAAGGTGTTTAATGATAATACAAGCATGTTTAATACATATAGTTAATATTGTTAACAAGTTAAAGGTGTTTAAAGATAATGCAAGCATGTTTAACACATGTAGTTAATATCGTTAACAAGTTAAAGGTGTTTAATGATAATACAAACATGTTTAACACATATAGTTAATATTGTTAACAAGTTAAAGGTGTTTAATGATAATACAAGCATGTTTATTAACACATAGTTAATATTGTTAATAAATTAAAGGTGTTTAATGATAACCCCGCCTTCCGCCCGATTGTAGCTGAGATAGGCTCCAGCGACCCCCGCGACCCCAAAGGGAATAAGCGGTAGAAAATGGATGGATGGATAATGATAATACAAGGATGTTTAATACATATAGTTAATATTGTTAACAAGTTAAAGATGTTTAAAGATAATACAAGCATGTTTAACACATATAGTTAATATTGTTAACAAGTTAAAGGTGTTTAAAGATAATACAAGCATGTTTAACACATAGAGTTAATATTCTTAGCAAGTTAAAGGTGTTTAAAGATAATACAAGCATGTTTAACACATATAGATTCCTTTCTTTCATGAAGACAAGAATATAAGTTGGTGTATTACCTGATTCTGATGACTTGCATTGATTGTATTCAGACAGTGGTGCTGATAACGTCCGCATTTTCGAATGGAGGAGAAAAAAAGTCCTCCTTTCTGTCCAATACCACATGAAAGTGGTTGGTTTTTGGCATCTTATTTATCCAGCTTCCATACTCCTTTTTGTAAACTTTACAAGAAATACATTGTCGGCAAACACCGTAGCTTGCTAGCTTGTGCACGCCAGCTTTCTGAGACTCTTATTTTGTTAGCGCAACTGTGCAGTCGGTCTTTGGAGTTTTGACGGCGCCAGAGTTTGTTGAAATAAAGTGTTTCTCGCCTTCCAGTCGGTCATTTTAATGAGCTGGCAGCAGCCAGCGTCATCTCAGAAGACCCTCGGGTGCCGTGAATGTCAATGAAGTGACGAAAGTGACGTCATAGTGAAGATTTATGATCGCTCATTTTTAGGACTGTTTTTTTAATGCCTGGCTGGTGATCGACTGACGCACCCTCCGAGATCGACCGGTAGCTCGCGATCGACGTAATGAGCACCCCTGAAGTAGAGGCACGAAAGTAACACAGCCCACAAAATGGCGCTGAAGGCGGCTTGAAGATGGGTCTGGAAAACATGATCATGCACAACCATGTTAGTTAAACCCCCACATTGCATTATAGCACTCTAGAAACAAGCCACAAACCAGTGCAGATGCACTAATGACTGGGTTTGGCTAGGACAGGGGTCTGCAACCCGCGGCTCTGGAGCCGCATGCGGCTCTTTCATGCCACCGCCGTGGCTCCCTTTGGCTTTGAAACAAAATGTCAACAAATAATGGTTACTTAACTAATTACATTTATTTAGTTATTTTTAATCTAACAGTTATTTTGGAGAGTTCTGGTATCTTATATGATGATAAAACATTTTGATATATTGTCGATCGAAGGTAGGTAAGTAGGTAGTAGAGATGCGCGGTTTGCGGGCACAACCGCGGAGTCCGCGGATTATCCGCGGATCGGGCGGATGAAATTAAAAAAAATTTGATTTTATCCGCGGGTCGGGTCGGGTCGGGTCCGGCGGTTGAAATAAAAAAAAATTAGATTTTAAATAGATTCAGGCGGGTGGCAGTTAAACCAATTGGGAAATATATATACATAGTTAAATGTTGTTACCCACATACGAAAAACGAGCAGGCACCTGCAGCGTATGCCACAACAGAAGAAGAAAAAAAAAAAGAGATGGACACTTTTACGGAGCGGAGAAGGGACGCCTCGCCGGGGTCCGGGACCGAGGCCCCTTCCCCCGAGAGGGCCCCACCGGGAGCCGTAGCTGAGGCGATCCGCGAGAAGGGCCCGACGCACGTCCAGGGTCACCACCGCGCCCACCGCACCGACACCCCGCCTCGTTCGCCTTCGCCGCGGCCGGCGTCACGCGCAGCAGGTAAGCAGCTTACCTGCCCGCCACCCCCGTGGCCGGGGGCTCGTAACAGGGGTCACTCCGCGCGCTCCGCCCGCGCAGCTTACCTGCCCGCCACCCCTGTTGCCGGGGGCGCGTAACAGGGGTCACTCCGCGCGCAGTGCGCTCACGAAAGGGGTGGGGCTCACCCTGGTTGATATAGACAGCAGGACGGTGGCCATGGAAGTCGGAACCCGCTAAGGAGTGTGTAACAACCCACCTGCCGAATCAACTAGCCCTGAAAATGGATGGCGCAGGAGCGTCGGGCCCATATACCCGGCCGTCGCCGGCAGCGAGACGCGCTTGGAGGTGCGCTCAGCGCGGCTCCCATATGATTGCGCACTGGTGTGCGTCTGGGTCGTGACAGCGTGGCACGCGAATGTCTGTGCTGCATTGGATCAGTCTCCTTTCTTTAACAGGCAAAAGCTTTATAACCTCACTAATGCCTTGCATCGTCTATATTAGATATATAACAACGGGCGGGTGCGGGCGGGTGCGGTTCTGATCAAATGTTACATCGGGTGGATGGCGGATGGTTGACGACTTTCTGATGCGGTTGCGGATGAAATAATTGCCTATCCGCGCATCTCTAGTAGGTAGGTAGGTAGGTCGGTCTTAAATGTCATTGCACAAGTACAATGAAACTTTGTTTTCAGCACAAACCCGTTCAAGATTAGACAAACAAACAGTGTACAGGGTGACAGAACAGGAACGCTGATGGGTCGCCACAAGGCGCCCCGTAAAAGATGGGAAAAAGGTAAACGCTGGGGGAGGATGAGTAAAAAAATACAATCTAGACTGGGCTCCTAAGAGGGCCCAGTCTGGAGTGGGAAAAAACCTCCATAGCAAAGCACATATACATATTACAACATACATCTCGAGACTTGCAACAGAGGGGAGGGAGTGGGGGCTACGGTGGCAGGCTGCAGCTCACCCCTAAGGGATTCGCGTATGTCACAGCCCCTGCGCGTCATCTCTTGCTGCCAAGCAATTGTATTGTTTTTAGCGGTCAACCCCTGGTAAGCTAGCAATGGACGGATCAAAAAAGAGAAACATTTCTGATGAAAATAGAACATTTAATGCTTGATGGACAGATTCATTTGCTTTCATTGATGACTAGGTAGTTATTTTCCCTTTTTAGTCAAATGAAATATGCCGCAGTTGTATGCCTTCAGAAAATCGGTGCGACTATAAGTGGTGTTATCGTCATTTTAGGAATCGAACAGAGTTTGCGGCTCTAGTTGGGTTTTATTTGGGGGGAAATGGGCTCAAATGGCTCTTTGTATGCTGAAGGTTGCCGACCCCTGGGCTAGGATGTATCCGTGTGCGAGGGTCCACTGTGCAAATCCATAAAAATCGAACCAAAAGGTGACTGCGGCGTTCCAACAAATAGAGCTTTGTGTTTTGAGTTTGGGCCAGTGGTCCTAAATGACTCCAAATGTTATGCAAACAGCCTTGTAGCCTCCTTTCAAGGCTCCGTGTCTCAAATCTGGGTTTCCGTCTTCGACCAGAGCAGCAGAAGATAATACAGCTGCACGCTGACATTTGGGCTACTTGTGAATCCACACACACACGATCATTTTGTCAGGGCTCACCCTTGCTGCTGTGACGAGCCACACTACTTTATCACAGCCAGCAGGAAACAGGAAGGGAGCAGCCAGCTGCTGGGTCAGAGGTCGATCTCTAGCACCAGGGTGCATGGCGGGGGGACAAAAAGCTAGTGTTAAGAAAATAATCTGTTTCTCCTTCCTGTGATGGCAATCAAATATGGCTGTATTGGCACAGCAGCTTAGATAAGAGTCACAGTTGTAGGGGGTAGTATAAACACTGACTCCAGAGCAGCTAGATAGATAGTACTTTATTGCTATACAGAGATGCCCCGGAGAGATGCTATTTTATTTGTATTTTTTATGGGGACGCTTAAAAAAAAAGATACCCATTACATGTTATGTAGACCACAAGGAAGTCTTTTAAATGTAGAGAAAATAGTCATATGACCCTGGTGCATCTTTTGTATGAAAATAGATCTCATCGGCAGTGCGCCTTATAATCTGATGTGCCCTATGGTCTGAAAAATATGGTCCTTACTAGCAATGTTCCCTCTAATTGTGGGCGTTAAGATATATATATATAAGAAATACTTGACTTTCAGTGAATTCTAGCTATATATATATATATATATATATATATATATATATATATATATATATATATATATATATATATACCGTATTTTCCGCACCATAAGGCGCCCTGGGTTATAAGCCGCGCCTTCAATGAACGGCATATTTCAAAACTTTGTCCACCTATAAGCCGCCCCGTGTTGAAAGCCGCATCTAACTGCGCTAAAGGAATGTCAAAAAAACAGTCAAATAGGTCAGTCAAACTTTAATAATATATTAAAACCAGCGTGATGTGGGCACATGGAATCGTATATCAACATGGACGGAGCTGCGTGAAAAAAGCCACCCGCCCTCTTCGCGTAAACTTAAACTTACCTTAACCACTCGCTCATCTTTTCTTCATCCATCCCTTCGAGTTAGCTTTTATGATGACGCCGGCTGGAAAGGTCTCTTTTGGCAAGGTCTTCCTTTTGATTATCACCATGGGTGGAAGTTTCTGGCCATTAGCATGGCAAGCTAGAACCACAGTGAAGGATGACTTCTCATTCCCTGTGGTGCGAATATTCACCGTACGTGCTCCCGTTGTATCCACAGTGCGGTTCACAGGAATATCAAAAGTCAGTGGAACCTCGTCCATGTTGATAATGTTCTCTGGCCGGATCTTTTTTTCAGCTATCTTGTTTTTACAATATGCACGGAAAGTAGCCAGCTTTTCTTGAAAGTCTTTAGGCAGTTGCTGTGAAATAGTAATCCGTGTGCGGATGGAGAGATAGCGTCTTTTCATGAACCGGATCCCTGTCGCTTTGTAGGAGCCATTTTGTGGTCTTTACAGATGTAAACACACAAAGGAAATGATAATATCCGCGCGCTTTTCTTCTTCTACGCGGGCGGGTGGTTGCTTTCAGTAGAAGAAGAAGCGCTTCCTGTTCTATGGGGGCGGGTGCTTACCTTGGCGGTTGCTTGCGTAGAAGAAGAAGCACTTCCTCTTCTACGGGGAAAAAAGATGGCGGCTGTTTACCGTAGTTGCGAGACCGAAACTTTATGAAAATGAATCTTAATATTAATCCATATATAAAGCGCACCGGGTTATAAGCCGCAATGTCAGCTTTTGAGTAAATTTGTGGTTTTTAGGTGCGGCTAATAGTGCGGAAAATACGGTACAATGACAATAACAACAAATATTGTTTTTCATGAACTGTGTACTTGTATTGTTTGTCTGGGTGGAGGCCCTGCTTTGGAAATAATTTGTACCCCTTTCAGACATTGCATTTAGTTCCCATTCAAACATTCACATGTTGCACAATGAGATGTAAGCAGGGGATCATGTCCTACAACTTCCTGTTTGTAAAAATATATTTTTATTAGTATTTATGTAATATACTAACAGCATTTCATGATTAATATTTATAAATGAAGATTCCTAATAAATGACACTAGAATAAGCACACATTTGATTGGTAAATCATAGTGTAACGACCTGGAATGACACTTTATGTGTGGTGTTGGAGTTGTCCGACTTTTTCAGTGGCTGTAAACGCACCACTGGCTAAGTGCCATATGTGCATGTGTTGGCGCAAGTGAGAAAGAGCGAGCGGCTGCTGTTGATATAACAAAGTTGCTTTTGGTCTGGTTTGTACTGCAGAAAATGACCACTTTTGCTAGATATACTTTTTTTTACTAATGATTTGGTGATGTGTTTATGGCATTCTTGCCAGCCTTGAGACCTCCGATTTCGGGAGGTGGGGGGTGGGGGGCGTGGTTAAGATATATATATATAAGAAATACTTGACTTTCAGTGAATTCTAGCTATATATATATGTTTTTTATTACATATATATATATATATATATATATATATATATATATATATATATATATATATATATATATATATATATATATATATATATAAATAAAAGAAATACTTGAATTTCAGTGTTCATTTATTTACACATACACACACATAACACTCATCTACTCATTGTTGAGTTAAGGGTTGAATTGTCCATCCTTGTTCTATTCTCTGTCACTATTTCAGAACACACACATTATACAAATATACATTATATAATCAATAAGAAAACGGGAGCTCTAATTTGGGAGTCTGAATTAGGATCAGAAGTTCCTATATAAACATTGCGCACTCACGTCGCCTTTTTGTATTGATTACTGCAGCTGTGCACTGGATTCATTCACAAATACAAACTACAACTCACAAACACTTTAGAGTTAGGCTCCACCATCAGAATGTGTACTTAAACTTATAAAGATCACATGGATATTATTCAGTGAGTTGATTCACCAAAACTAACCTGTTATACAGGAAGCAAAAGCACACAGGATGTTTCAATTGTTCACAGACTGGTCGCGCTCATCAGAATGACAAGACACTTCCGGTCTGCAGGTGATAGTATTCAATTGGGAAGAAACGCCCTACTGCCCCCTACTGACCAATGTGAATACTGATAAATGTGTAATGACAGCTCCAAAAACGAATTCAAACCACAAAATAAAATAAATAAATCAACACAAAAATGTGACACATTATGGGTGGGTCACATACAGTATGCATGTACAGTAGATGGCAGTATTGTCCTGTTTAAAAGTGTCACAACATTGCTGTTTACGGCAGACGAACTGCTTTACGGGGGACGAAAACGTGACTGCTGTTGTTGTGTGTTGTTACCGCGCTGGGAGGACGTTAATGAAACTGCCTAACAATAAGCCCACATAAGAAACCAAGAACTCGCCCTCGATCATTAGCTGTTTATATGGTGGGAAAGCGGACGTGAGAACAGGCTGTCAACACGTCACTCAGGTCCGCATGGAGCTGGAGGGGGCGTGGCCTCCAGCTCCGCCTGAATTTCGGGAGATTTTCGGGAGAAAATTTGTCCCGGGAGGTTTTCGGGAGAGGCGCTGAATTTCGGGAGTCTCCCGGAAAATCCGGGAGGGTTGGCAAGTATGGTTTATGGCCAACAATAAAGAGTTTTGCTCAGTAAAGTGATGGATGGAATTCATGTCCTCAAAGCGTCTCGACAGACATTACAATATTTGAACAATGATGACGAAAACTGTTTTCTCTGTCGTGTCAAAAACTGTTATGCGCTTATTTTTTTATTTGATTTTGTGCGTGCCATAGATTTGCCGTGCGCAGAGGACGCTTGAGCAGTGCACAATTGCACAGGCGCGCACCTTAGAGGGAACATTGCTTACCAGTTTCAAATAAATTGCTGAAGACAAACTAATTAATGAAACTTACAGCTCCCACGCCTGCAGCTGACTGGATTATAGTTGTCATAGCTCCCGGCTTTATTTAGATGTGTAGCAAAGCCTACTAAGGGCAACATTTGATTCGTGCTGCTTGCTTTGGTTGTAAAAAACGAAATACTTCCGCAGGGTGTCGTATCAATAACAAGTCACGTCCATGTGGATACCATCACTTGGTGAAAATAATGTAATACGATGCCTTTTCACAATTGGGGCTGTAAGCAGATACACACAGAGCACCATGCGTTAATAGTGACATCACTAAAGTCCATGTCAGTTTACAAACAAGTTAAAGAAGGCCTGGAACAAGTACAGGCATGCTGTGGATTCTGAGCGTTGGTGGGGGGTCACAGACGTTTAAACCTAATGTTTCCAACTCTGTGAGGATATTTGGGATGGATCAGCAGCTGGCTATCGATTGATGTAGCAACGATTATTATTATTAGCCTTTATTTAACCAGGTAAAATCCCATTGAGATCAAAGATCTCTTTTCCAAGGGAGACCTGGCCAAGAGGGCAGCAGCAAGGTTACATTAAAAACAGTAAACAAATACATAAAACATCACATTTACAACATTAAAACTTGCTCACATGACACATGTGCATACAGACAAGGTAGACTGCAATCCTTTCACAGACGCTTTAAACTCCATCCATCCATCCATCCATCTTCTTCCGCTTATCCGAGGTCGGGTCGCGGGGGCAGCAGCTTAAGCAGGGAAGCCCAGACTTCCCTCTCCCCAGCCACTTCGTCCAGCTCCTCCCGGGGGATCCCGAGGCGTTCCCAGGCCAGCCGGGAGAGATAGTCTTCCCAGCGTGTCCTGTGTCTTCCCCGTGGCCTCCTACCGGTCGGACGTGCCCGAAACACCTTCCTAGGGAGGCGTTCGGGTGGCATCCTGACCAGATGCCCGAACCACCTCATCTGGCTCCTCTCGATGTGGAGGAGCAGCGGCTTTACTTTGAGGTCCCCCCGAATGACAGAGCTTCTCACCCTATCTCTAAGGGAGAGCCCCGCCACCCGGCGGAGGAAACTCATTTCGGCCGCTTCTACCCGTGATCTTGTCCTTTCGGTCATGACCCAAAGCTCATGACCATAGGTGAGGATGGGAACGTAGATCGACCGGTAAATCGAGAGCTTTGCCTTCCGGCTCAGCTCCTTCTTCACCACAACGGATCGATACAGCATCCGCATTACTGAAGATGCCGCACCGATCCGCCTGTCGATCTCACGATCCACTCTTCTCCCACTCGTGAACAAGACTCCGAGGTACTTGAACTCCTCCACTTGGGGCAAGATCTCCTCCCCAACCCGGAGATGGCACTCCACCCTTTTCCGGGAGAGAACCATGGACTCGGACTTGGAGGTGCTGATTCCCATCCCAGTCGCTTCACACTCGGCTGCGAACCGATCCAGCGAGAGCTGAAGATCTTGGCCAGAGGAAGCCATCAGGACCACATCATCTGCAAATAGCAGAGATCTAATCCTGCAGCCACCAAACCAGATCCCCTCAACGCCCTGACTGCGTCTAGAAATTCTGTCCATAAAGGTTATGAACAGAATCGGTGACAAAGGGCAGCCTTGGCGGAGTCCAACCCTCACTGGAAACGTGTCCGACTTACTGCCGGCAATGCGTACCAAGCTCTGGCACTGATTATACAGGGAGCGAACTGCCACAATAAGACAGTCCGTTACCCCATACTCTCTGAGCACTCCCCACAGGACTTCCCGGGGTACACGGTCGAATGCCTTCTCCAAGTCCACAAAGCACATGTAGACTGGTTGGGCAAACTCCCATGCACCCTCAAGGACCCTGCCGAGAGTATAGAGCTGGTCCACAGTTCCACGACCAGGACGAAAACCACACTGTTCCTCCTGAATCCGAGGTTCGACTATCCGGCGTAGCCTCCTCTCCAGTACACCTGAATAGACCTTACCGGGAAGGCTGAGGAATGTGATCCCACGATAGTTGGAACACACCCTCCGGTTCCCCTTCTTAAAGAGAGGAACCACCACCCCGGTCTGCCAATCCAGAGGTACCGCCCCCGATGTCCACGCGATGTTGCAGAGTCTTGTCAACCAAGACAGCCCCACAACATCCAGAGCCTTAAGGAACTCCGGGCGGATCTCATCCACCCCCGGGGCCGTGCCACCAAGGAGCTTTTTAACAACCTCGGCAACCTCAGCCCCATAAATAGGAGAGCCCACCACAGATTCCCCAGGCCCTGCTTCCTCATAGGAAGACGTGCTGGTAGGATTGAGGAGGTCTTCGATGTATTCCCTCCACCGATCCACAACATCCGCAGTCGAGGTTAGCAGAGCACCATCCCCACCATACACGGTGTTGACACTGCACTGCTTCCCCTTCCTGAGGCGGCGGATGGTGGTCCAGAATTGCTTCGAAGCCGTCCGGAAGTCTTTTTCCATGGCCTCCCCGAACTCCTCCCATGTCCGAGTTTTTGCCTCCGCGACTGCTGAAGCCGCACACCGCTTGGCCTGTCGGTACCTCTCTGCTGCCTCAGGAGTCCCATGAGCCAAAAGAACCCGATAGGACTCCTTCTTCAGCCTGACGGCATCCCTCACCGCCGGCGTCCACCAACGGGTTCTAGGATTACCGCCACGACAGGCACCAACTACCTTGCGGCCACAGCTCCAATCGGCCGCCTCGACAACAGAGGTACGGAACATCGTCCACTCGAACTCAATGTCCAGCGCCTCCCTCGTGACATGTTCAAAGTTCTTCCGGAGGTGGGAATTGAAACTCTCTCTGACAGGAGACTCTGCCAGGCGTTCCCAGCAAACCCTCACAATGCGTTTGGGCCTGCCAGGTCTGTCCGGCATCCTCCCCCACCATCGCAGCCAACTCACCACCAGGTGGTGATCGGTAGAAAGCTCCGCCCCTCTCTTCACCCGAGTGTCCAAAACTTTAAAAACGCTTTAAACTCATTCAACGTAACTAGGGTTTGAAGTTTAATGTTCGATTGTAGGTTATTCCAAGCCTTCGGTGCTGAAAACCTAAATGCTTTCTTGCCCAGTTCAGTTCTTACTTTGGGGACGACAAATTGCAGAACATTCATTGAACGAAGATTGTGACTTCCTTGTTTCTTTGTTAAAAGACAAGACAGATAAGATGGAGTGATACCCAGAATGGTTTTGTAGATGAAAACATACCAATGATTGAGGCGATATGACAGATGAAGATCAGAGCGAGCTAACATGATGTAACTTTCGATGTGTTGAGTTAGGGCTGGGCGATATATGGAATATACTCGATACATCGGATTTGTCTATAATGAATATATCCTGATATTGGAGTAGACATTCTCACGCAGTTGCTTTTAGCTGCGGGCATTACACTACAGGCTCTTCTCACTCTTTCTTGTCTCTCCTTCTCACAGAGACATAAAACAAGCGCACCTTCTTACATACGTCACATACGTGCAACGTCATACGCCCTCGCCGAGCAGAGAGGTAGCGGCATGGTTAAAGGGGAACATTATCACAATCTCAGAAGGGTTAAAACCATTAAAAATCAGTTCCCAGTGGCTTATTATATTTTTCGAAGTTTTTTTCAAAATTTTACCCATCACGCAATATCCCTAAAAAAAGCTTCAAAGTGCCTGATTTTAACCATCGTTATATACACCCGTCCATTTTCCTGTGACGTCACATTTAGTGAAGCCAACTAGAGATGCGTGGTTTGCGGACACAACCGCGGAGTCCGCGGATTATCCGCAGATCGGGCGGATGAAATTAAAAAAAATTAGATTTTATCCGCGGGTCGGGTCGGGTCGGGTGGTTGAAATAAAAAAAAATTAGATTTTAAATAGATTCAGGCGGGTGGCAGTTAAACCAATTGGGAAATATATATACATAGTTAAATGTTGTTACCCACATACGAAAAACGAGCAGGCACCTGCAGCATATGCCACAACAGAAGGAAAAAAAAAAAAGACATGGACACTTTTACGGAGCGGAGAAACTTTATTAATGAATAAAGTTTCCCTTCCCCCGAGAGGGCCCCACCGGGAGCCGTAGCTGAGGCGATCCGCGAGAAGGGCCCGACGCACGTCCAGGGTCACCACCGCACCGACACCCCGCCTCGTCCGCCTTCGCCGCGGCCGGCGTCACGCGCAGCAGGTAAGCAGCTTACCTGCCCGCCACCCCCGTGGCCGGGGGCTCGTAACAGGGGTCACTCCGCGCGCTCCGCCCGCGCAGCTTACCTGCCCGCCACCCCCATTGCCGGGGGCACGTAACAGGGGTCACTCCGCGCGCAGTGCGCTCACGAAAGGGGTGGGGCTCACCCTGGTTGATATAGACAGCAGCTGGACGGTGGCCATGGAAGTTGGAACCCGCTAAGGAGTGTGTAACAACCCACCTGCCGAATCAACTAGCCCTGAAAATGGATGGCGCTGGAGCGTCGGGCTCATACGCGGCCGTCGCCGGCAGCGAGACGCGCTTGGAGGTGCGCTCAGCGCGGCTCCCATACGATTGCGCACTGGTGTGCGTCTGGGTCGTGACAGCGTGGCACGCGAATGTTTGCACTGCATTGGATCAGTCTCCTTTCTTTAACAGGCAAAAGCTTTATAACCTCACTAATGCCTTGCATCGTCTATATTAGATATATAACAACGGGCGGGTGCGGGCGGATGCGGTTCTGATCAAATGTTACATCGGGTGGATGGCGGGTGGTTGACGACTTTCTGATGCGGTTGAGGATGAAATAATTGCCTATCCGCGCATCTCTAATGCCAACACAAACAAACATGGCGCATAGAACAGCAAGCTATAGCGACATTAGCTCGGATTCAGACTCGGATTTCAGCGGCTTAAGCGATTCAACAGATTACGCATGTATTGAAACGGATGGTTGTAGTGTGGAGGCAGGTAGCGAAAACGAAATTGAAGAAGAAACTGAAGCTATTGAGCCATATCGGTTTGAACCGTATGCAAGCGAAAGCGACGAAAACGACACGACAGCCAGCGACACGGGAGAAAGCGAGGACGAATTCGGCGATCGCCTTCTAACCAACGATTGGTATGTGTTTGTTTGGCATTAAAGGAAACTAACAACTATGAACTAGGTTTACAGCATATGAAATACATTTGGCAACAACATGCACTTTGAGAGTGCAGACAGCCCATTTCAGGCGTGCTAAGAATATATATTTTTCCACGATTTCAGCACTCAGGTTAACCATACGCAAATAGACACAAAATACTGCATTACACAAGACTACCCGAATGTACTCGAATGATTGAAAAAAATAAATGTTTTTAAGCTAAATTATTGGTAAACACAGTTTATGTATAATAATGTACGTAAAACCGCGAGTAATGAATAAAGTTTTCATCAATTAATATATTCTGTAGACATACCCTCATCCGCTCTCTTTTCCTGAAAGCTGTTGATGTCACCAGGCCAGGGAAGCTAGGGTCGATATTCTTCTCTTGATCATCTTCGGTGGCATAAGGGACGGTTGCCATCTCTGTCGTAGCATAGCTTTCGTCGGTAAAGTGTGCAGAATAAACGACTGACCATTTCGTCGGCTTTCCCCACACCCTCGTATTTTGAACAAATTGTGTCCAATTTCTTGCCACTTTGGCATCTTTGGGCCACTGGTGCAACTTGAATCCGTCCCTGTTCGTGTTGTTACACCCTCCGACAACACACCGACGAAAGTGAGAAAATGGCGGATTGCTTCCCGATGTGACGTCACTCCGAGAGCGAATAATAGAAAGGTGTTTAATTCACCAAAATTCACCCATTTAGAGTTCGGAAATGGGTTAAAAAAATATATGGTCTTTTTTCTGCAACATCAAGGTATATATTGACGCTTACATAGGTCTGGTGATAATGTTCCCCTTTAACGATAGCTGTGATGCTAGCAGTGCGGTGCGAGTGGTAATACGAGAGGAAGAAGGTGCCAATCTGGTAACAAATGAAGGAAGAATTAATTCCAAGAAAAACAGCAGGGAGTCCATTGTCTGGCGGTGGTTTGGCTTCAAGCGGGAAGTTGTTGAACAGACAACAGTAATATGTCAAGTATGCGGCAAAAGTGTTGCTACAAAAAGTAGCACCACTGCTTAGGGATGATGTTTGATAAGAAATTATCGAGTTCGAGCCTATTATCGAATCCTCTTATCGAACCGATTCCTTATCGATTCTCTTATCGAGTCCAGATAGGTTGTTGTATATGGAAAAAAACACACAATATTTGGTTTAACAAAAGCTCACTTTTATTATATAAGAAAAAAATAAAATCTAATAAATAAATAAATATTGACTGTTACCCCCCCTAAAAAAATAAAATAAAATAAATAAATATTGACTGTTGTTACCCAAAGTATATTAAGTGGGATTTTTCAGAAAAACAAATATATACAGTAACACAAAAACAACCTGTCTCTGTGATCACTATAGGTGTATAAATAATAATATAGTGTTAAATAAAATCAGTCCCTTGGGCACAAAACTGAAAATAATACAGCTCTCCAAAAAGTGCAATTCTGCTGCTATTTGACATAACTGTTTGTTATGATGCTTTGACATTTTTGCACTTTATTTCTTTATTGAAAGAAAATTCTATGAAGAGAAACGTTGTTTGCAAATGGGGTTACAATGCTAAAAAATGAAAAGTTAAAGCTAAAAAAAGAAATACACTTTATTGAGTTGACATTATTTCTTTATAGGGGGAAAGATGTGATGTTATGATCTAGGGAATATAACAACAACACTACCCAGCATGCAACGGGAGTGACGAGCATGCGCAGTAGCCCCGTAATGTGTTGTTGCATGTCGCCACCCGGCAGCTAAGAATGAGGTTATGAGCACGCTGTGAAAGTAAACGTCAAGAACTCAGCCAACACGCCTCGTCTGCATTATTTATAATTAGACAGATAACACATATACAGTGTGATTTTGTTTTGTTTACAAGGAAAGAAAAACAAAAGTTAAAAAAGGGAGATATATGTTGTATGTATATATATATGTATGTGCTGCGCTTGCTTTAAGAACGTTGCCGTAAAGGAGGTGCGTTGCTAGCCTGGTTGCTATGTTTCCGGTTGGTCGTAAAAGTGTTGGTCATGTGTTTGTACCCTGCTCAAATCTCTCAGTAAACTTATTCATTGGATTATACCTTTTGTTTTGAACTTTATTACACCTTGGAACGCTTTTTCCCGTCCATTGTTTTTCCTGCTTTCTCTATCTGTGCCTAATGACTGAGCTACGTGATGTCATTTCTTGTGATGTCTCACGGGGCATTTCTGGCCGGGACGGGATTCGTTCCCAGGGATAAAGAACCAACTCTTTTTCTTTACTATAGTGGTCTCGATAAAGGGTACTGTTTCTCAAAAAGGGATTTGAGTCCGAGGACTCTGTTCTTTTCTTATCGAACAACCGGGAAAACCGGTTTCGAGTATCATCCCTACCACTGCTAATATGAAGCATCATTTGAAAAGTCACCCGCTAGAGAATGAAGAGTGTGTGAAACTCCGCATGTCAACATCTCCGTTCGGTGCCACACCCACAAAATACCCAAGCAACCATTTCCACATCAACACCGTATGAAAAAACTAGTCAACAACAGAAGGAGATAACGTCCGCAGGAACCTACCACATAGCGAAGGACATACACTATTTGATTTCCTATTATGCAGCTCATTTTTATTTGACACTTATTGAAATATCTTGTGTGACATCATGCACAAAAGTGCACTTTATTCGTTTTAAACTATTGTAGTGGCGTTCTGTACAAAAAGTGCACTTTAAGTGTTGTTTTGATATGTCATCTTAGTGACATCATGCACAAAAGTGCACTAATAGCTTGTTTTAAAATGTCTCTGACAATCTTGCACTTTCTGTTTTGGAAATGACATGAATGTTTGTGCCACTGCTTAATAACTCTTTAATAAATACACTTTTACTTGTGATTTCCCTCTCTGCATGAATGTATAAAAGTAGCATATATTAATGCAGTATGAAGAAGAATGTTTTAATGTAGACACATAGAATCATCATACTGCTGTCATTATATGCATCAAGTGTTCATTCAAGGCTAAGGCAAAATATCCACATATATATGGTGTATGGTGACATGGACTAAACATATCCACATATATATGGTGTATGGTGACATGGACTAAACATATCCACATATATATGGTGTATGGTGACATGGACTAAACATATCCACATATATATGGTGTATGGTGACATGGACTAAACATATCCACATATATATGGTGTATGGTGACATGGACTAAACATATCCACATATATATGGTGTATGGTGACATGGACTAAACATATCCACATATATATGGTGTATGGTGACATGGACTAAACATATCCACATATTATCGCCCAGCCCTAATCTGGAAGAATATATACAAGAGGAGTGGCATCAGTTCTAAAGTGGATGAAAGTGAGTGCGGTTGAGCCAGAAACAATGCAAAGTCAGTACTACTATAATTTACAGAGATGACACTGAAGAAGGGAGAGACCCACCCTAAATGTGTGATTTCCACAGTTTGAGGGCGGCCTACCTTCAAAAACACGCATTGGCATGAGGGGGAAATAGCGCCTTTTAAACAGTCAGCTCTGTTAAGATGATCAAAATAGCTGCTTTTTAAGCACTGCCTTTTCTCTCAGATTTTCTTGCCCGTTTCCTTGGAGAGCTCCTTCCAACACGCAGCGCCAGTTGGTACACTGTTGTACACTAATCTTCATCAGCCAGCCTCAGGCGCTTTTCTCTCTTTACAACGCTCCGCTTTCTTCCGTGGGGTACGTATAGCGTTGTGTGCGGTGTGGCCGTGCCTTTTTATTACCGTTGCTCTGGTGCATGTCAATTTCCACTGCCCAATACCCGCGCACAATTGTCTTGTGTTTAGTCCTGGCCTCCTTTTTGTGACCAAAATGCATTACAAGTAGGGCTGGGCGATACGGCCTTTTTTTAATATCTGGATATGTTTAGTCCATGTCACGATACACCATATATATGTGGATATGTTTAGTCCATGTCACCATACACCATATATATGTGGATATGTTTAGTCCATGTCACCATACACCATATATATGTGGATATGTTTAGTCCATGTCACCATACACCATATATATGTGGATATGTTTAGTCCATGTCACCATACACCATATATATGTGGATATGTTTAGTCCATGTCACCATACACCATATATATGTGGATATGTTTAGTCCATGTCACCATACACCATATATATGTGGATATGTTTAGTCCATGTCACCATACACCATATATATGTGGATATGTTTAGTCCATGTCACCATACACCATATATATGTGGATATGTTTAGTCCATGTCACCATACACCATATATATGTGGATATGTTTAGTCCATGTCACCATACACCATATACAGGTAAAAGCCAGTAAATTAGAATATTTTGAAAAACTTGATTTATTTCAGTAATTGCATTCAAAAGGTGTAACTTGTACATTATATTTATTCATTGCACACAGACTGATGCATTCAAATGTTTATTTCATTTAATTTTGATGATTTGAAGTGGCAACAAATGAAAATCCAAAATTCCGTGTGTCACAAAATTAGAATATTACTTAAGGCTAATACAAAAAAGGGATTTTTAGAAATGTTGGCCAACTGAAAAGTATGAAAATGAAAAATATGAGCATGTACAATACTCAATACTTGGTTGGAGCTCCTTTTGCCTCAATTACTGCGTTAATGCGGCGTGGCATGGAGTCGATGAGTTTCTGGCACTGCTCAGGTGTTATGAGAGCCCAGGTTGCTCTGATAGTGGCCTTCAACTCTTCTGCGTTTTTGGGTCTGGCATTCTGCATCTTCCTTTTCACAATACCCCACAGATTTTCTATGGGGCTAAGGTCAGGGGAGTTGGCGGGCCAATTTAGAACAGAAATACCATGGTCCGTAAACCAGGCACGGGTAGATTTTGCGCTGTGTGCAGGCGCCAAGTCCTGTTGTAACTTGAAATCTCCATCTCCATAGAGCAGGTCAGCAGCAGGAAGCATGAAGTGCTCTAAAACTTGCTGGTAGACGGCTGCGTTGACCCTGGATCTCAGGAAACAGAGTGGACCGACACCAGCAGATGACATGGCACCCCAAACCATCACCCAACCATGCAAATTTTGCATTTCCTTTGGAAATCGAGGTCCCAGAGTCTGGAGGAAGACAGGAGAGGCACAGGATCCACGTTGCCTGAAGTCTAGTGTAAAGTTTCCACCATCAGTGATGGTTTGGGGTGCCATGTCATCTGCTGGTGTCGGTCCACTCTGTTTCCTGAGATCCAGGGTCAACGCAACCTTTACCAGTCAAAGAGCCTTTTTGACCAGTTTCAAAAATTAAAGAAAACAATGGGAGCCACAAAAATCTTTTGAAATTTAAAATGAAATAACATGCATACAAAGTTTTTTTTTCTTGCTTTGTGCTATGTATAAACCAAGGATCTCAGACACGCGGCCCACACCTTAATATGAAAATTGAATGTTAGTGCGGCCCGCGGGTTTTATATGAATGGCGCTTGACAGCGGCATACTTGTCAACCCTCCCGATTTATCCGGCAGACTACGAATTTCAGGGCAAGTATTCTCTCGAACGTGCCGTGATGGTGCAGCTTTTAGCGCCCACTACAACCAGTGTGCCGGCTCAGCCACGCGTTGTATGGGGCATCTGCTTGCTCACGTAAGTGACAGCAAGGCATACTTGGTCAACAACCACACAGGTTATAATAATAATAATAATAACTGGGATTTATATAGCGCTTTTCTAAGTACCCAAAGTCGCTTTACATGTAGAACCCATCAATCATTCACACCCGGTGGTAGTAAGCTACTTTCATAGCCACAGCTGCCCTGGGGTAGACTGACGGAAGCGTGGCTGCAATTTGCGCCAACGGCCCCTCCGACCACCACCTATCATTCATCATTCATTTCACCGGTGTGAGTGGCACCGGGGGAAAAGGGTGAAGTGTCCCGCCCATGGACACAACGGCAGCGATTTTTGGATGGTAAGAGGCGGGGAGCGAACCTGCAACCCTCAGGTATCTGGCACGGTTGCTCTACCCACTACGCCATGCCGCCCCTTAGGTTACACTGACGGTGGCGGTATAAAAAACACTCTTACTAATAATGCGCCACACTGTGAACCCACACCAAACAAGAATGACAAACACATTTCTGGAGAACATCTGCACCGTAACACAACATAACAAATACCCAGGATCCCATGCAGCCCTAACTCTTCCGGGCTACATTATACACCCCCGCTACCAAACCCCGCCCACCTCAACCGACGCACAGGTGGGGGGGGGGTTTGATAGCGGGGGTGTATAATGTAGCCCGGAAGAGTTAGGGCTGCATGGGATTCTGGGTATTTGTTCTGTTGTGTTTATGTTGTGTTAAGGTGCAGATGTTCTCCCGAAATGTGTTTATCATTCTTGTTTGGTTTTGGTTCAAAGTGTGGCGCATTATTAGTAAGAGTGTTAAAGTTGTTTTATACGGTCACCGTCAGTTTAACCTGTGTGGCTGTTGACCAAGTATGCCTTGCTGTCACTTACGTGTGCAAGCAGAAGATGCATATAACAAGAGATTGGGCTGGCACGCTGTTTATACAGATTGTAGAGGGTGCTAAATGCTGTACCATCATGGCACGCCCTTAATATTATTGTAAGGGTGAAAATCGGAGAATATTAATTCCGGGAATTTTGTGAGAGGGGCACTGAATTCCGGATTTCTCCCGGGAAAATCAGCTGAGCCGCATCAAAGTGATCAAAGAGCCGCGGGTAGCCGACCCCTGCTCTAGCGGGTGACTTTTCAAATGATGCTACATATTAGCAGTAATGCTACTTTTTGTAGCAACGCTTTTGCCCCACACTTGACATATTACGGTTGTCTGTTCAACATCTTCCCGCTTGAAGCCAAACCACCGCCAGACGATGGACCCCCTGCTGTTTTTCTTGGGAATTAATTCTTCCTTCATTTGTTACCAGATTCGCACCTTCTTTCTCTCGTATTACCACTCGCACCACAGCTAACGTTACCCATGCCGCTACCTCTCTGCTCCGCGAGGGCGTATACGTATGTGACGTACGTAAGAAGGTGCGCTTGTTTTATGTCTCTGTGAGAAGGAGAGACAAGAAAGAGTGAGAAGAGCCTGTAGTGCAGGGGTCCTCAAGTACAAATCTTGAAGGTCCACAAATGTTTTTTTGAAACAGGCTGGGTCCGTTTATTATCGGTCAAGCTTATATAGTAGCAGGAGGTAGGTAGTTTAACATTTTCTTAAAATTAACAAAAATAAAATAAATATCCAATAAAATACATGAAATATTTTCTTTGAAACAAAAATAAATAAGAACTTTGAAAAAATTTGTCCTCTGCATTTGACCCATCCCTTGATCACCCCCTGGGAGGTGAGGGGAGCAGTGGGCAGCAGCGGCGCTGTGCCCGGGAATCATTTTTGGTGATTTAACCCCCAATTCCAACCCTTGATGCTGAGTGCCAAGCAGGGAAGAATGCTGGTATGAGCTTTTAAACATAACCCGTTAACTGCTGCCAATCAAATGGTGAATAAGATACTCTTTAGGGTTCATATGTTTGTAAATCTGACTGTGATGAAGTCAGTGCCTCACCAGCCATCAACCTCACCGCACGTCACTGCTCTGTTGCTATTTGTTGTTGTGTCATAGATTTAACAAAAATCTTGCTTGATGTTTCATATGGCTTTTTCAGCCTCGTGATTTCTTTTTTTCTTAGCTCTGAATCATGAGGAAATGTCTCTTCAAATTCGCGGTGCTCTTTCAGATAGTGACGTTTCAGATTTTCACTTTTCACCAGAGCAACAGTAGTGTTGCATAGTAGACACATTGGTCTGGTACTTGCAGTAGGTAGGATGAAAACATATTGCTCTGTCCATTCTTCCTTGAAACGTCGGTTTTCCCTGTCCACCTTTCTTTTACCAGCCTGAGCCAACTTGGAGCGTGCCATTGTGATTTGATTCACATTCAGTGACTGACAAGTGAACAGTTAGCGAAGTAGCGATACGAGACAACTGTGTGCCTGCAGCGAAAGGTTCCATGCACTGTGCACATGACCCAGGTGGTAACAGCCTATCAGCGCGTCGTTGTGAAAGAGATGACAACCCATACCCCGGAATTAGCCAAGCAGAGTGGCGTTCTCTCGCTCTCACTCCGTCTCTCTCTCTTTCTCTCTGAGAGAGAGAGAGAGAGAGAGAGAGACGGAGTGAGTGAGACACGAGAAGTGTAAACGAAACGTGGAGATATTTGACTAAAAACAACAAAGAACGTTGACATGCGCTAGCGATAACTCACAGATAAATACAATTATTATATTTTTTTATAATAATTATAATAATAAAAAAAACTTTTTTTTTTTTTTTTTTTTTTTTTTTTTTTACTATAATTTGTGCTGGGTCCGGACATGGACCGCGGTCCGCCTGTTGAGGATCACTGCTGTAGTGTAATGCCCGCAGCTAAAAGCAACTGCGTGAGAACGTATACTCCAATATCACCATATAGTCATTTTCTATATCACACAGACAAACCGGCGATATATGGAGTATATCGATATATCGCCCAGCCCTAATTACAAGTTAGCCTGCGAGAGAGCAACGGACAGAAAACTGGATAATGCTGCTGTCGAGCTTGTCACCTGTCGCATGAAATATAGTTGACCTAATAGGTAGCAAAAAAACAGTCGCAAGTTACACAATGTGCAATAGTGCTTTGACCGCAGTGCTTCATAGTTCTTCTTTTTGGCTTTCACAGGCGGAACCTCACCAAGCTGTCGCTGATCTTCAGCCACATGCTGGCCGAGCTGAAGGCCATCTTCCCCAACGGTCTGTTTCAGGGCGACAACTTCCGCATAACCAAAGCGGACGCGGCAGAATTCTGGAGGCGTGCCTTCGGGGACAAGTAAGAAATGTTTTTTTTAATGTTGTATTGCTCTGCAGGTTTCAACCAATGTGACATCTTGCCCTTTCGTGACTACAGTGGCACCCCAACTTAGGAGTGTTTTCAGATATCTCTTATTTTTTTTGTTATGTTTTAGGTTGCGAGCAAAAATTGAGCTTGGTTGAAGTAGTTTTTGGCCACAGCTCGAGATAAAAAAAAAATCCCGCCATCCAACAACAGGCACTAAAAGAAGCGGTCCTTGTCCGAAACTTGTCCTACCACTTAGCCAATACGGCGAGTCAGCCCGACCGCATCACACAAGCCGCCGCCTTCCTCCGTGGCATGCAGCCACAAACGTCTGGACATTTATCCATGAAAATATGGAGAAGCTGCATTAGATGTGTCGCAATTGGTTCTGTCCAGTCCTGACTCAACAGACTGGACAATCATGCATTCACTTTGGTACACAAATATTCACTCTTACCTCTCTAGTCCGTCACTCAAACATGTCCATGTGCAACATAAACAACCATTTCCTTGTTCCTATTGCTACATGACAAGGAAGCAGCTTGTAGTAAACACCTCTGTCTGCTTACCAATTATCACATCATTTCACAAAAGTACTGTAGTTGTTATAGTAGTATATGCTATTGGAAAGCTATTAAGTGGATTTTTCTTTTTAAAACCTTGTCACATGTTAAAATTTGATTAAATGGATTAAAATTAATTGATTTGAGATACCTGTCGGGTTCAAACACTGATGACATCTATTAAACAGACAAAGAAGCTAGGACAGACTTAAATGTGGCTCAATGAGGAGAAACGCGTAGACCTGGACCCTTGTACAGTGTCCCACCACGCTCTCGACGAAAGATTGTACGCCTCCTCTTTTATTTGGACTGTCCCTGATTACATGGCAACAGCTTTTTCTAAAGGAAAGGGGGTCGTAAACTGCTGTTGCCTTTGGTTACAAAACAGTTCAAAGAAGTGGTGCCTGAAGGGGGGTCAGGTCCTGCTTCCTCTCCGCTTTGTAGATCTCGGGTAAAGACAAAAATCTTCCCGTGGATTACAATACATCAAAGAAACTGACACCTTCATGTCGCTTCCCATCCTACACAGTGGAGTTTTACAAGCCTTTTGATTTGTAAGATCAAAGACAGCTTTTGTCTGCTCGCCGGGAACTCATTGAAACACAGTTTTGTGATAACTTAGATACAATTATTCTGACAATACCAGCTTAGTTATTGAACAAATTGACCTCGTAAGTTGAGGTACCACTATACTTGTACTTAATTATTGCCATTGCACTTGTGTTTT
The DNA here is from genome assembly GCF_033978685.3 of Nerophis lumbriciformis. Lineage (NCBI taxonomy): Eukaryota > Metazoa > Chordata > Actinopteri > Syngnathiformes > Syngnathidae > Nerophis > Nerophis lumbriciformis. The sequence continues at coordinate 41,044,536 of NC_084564.2, forward strand.
TAGTGCCAGCCGATCAAATTGCAAGCACCTGTACTGGACACAAATCATAATACAACCACAATGTGGAAACACATGATTTTGTAGTGAAATTAGTTATCCATCATAAGTCCACTTTAATCACTCAAGCTACAAAGCTTTTATTTCTAATCATTAAGGTTTAAAATGATTTAGTTCATTTAGCTTGTCCTTCAAATTATAGAACAACAGTTTGTGTATGTGAGGGGTGAGTACTGTACTTTTTATCTGATAGCACACCTCAGTCACTAGGAGTCATACCCAGCGTTTATGCAGCAAAATAATGCGACCGCCGGTACTAGGGGAAACAAACAAAACAAAAAAACATCTCAAGTAACTCATAATTTAAATAATTGTATTTGTACATTGTTTCATATTCTGCAAGTATACTTTCTTCTAATACAAACATTTGCTCCAAATAAAACATTACAGCTTTACATATTGTATAGTTATCAGCGTTATTTTGATTCTTAATTGTGAATTTATTCAAAGACTGTCTGGTCTTACTTGTTGATAGTAGAATATAATATTTTACATGACTTTTACTATTATTACTATTTTTAATGACTTTGTTGAAACAAAATGTTAACAATTCATAGAACCTTTTCTATAACTTACAATGCAGTTGTTGTCTTTAGTAGTGTTAGTAGTAGTAATGAACAATGGCGACTGAAGTAGTAGTAGTGTAGTAAACAATGGCGACTGAAGTAGTAGTAGTGGTGAACGATGGTGACTGTAGTAGTAGTAGTGGTGAACGATGGTGACTGTAGTAGTAGTGGTGAACGATGGTGACTGTTGTAGTAGTAGTGGTGAACGATGGTGACTGAAGTAGTAGTAGTAGTGGTGAACGATGATGACTGTAGTAGTAATAGTAGTGGTGAACGATGGTGACTGTAGTAGTAGTAGTGGTGAACGATGGTGACTGTAGTAGTAGTGGTGAACGATGGTGACTGTTGTAGTAGTAGTGGTGAACGATGGTGACTGTAGTAGTAGTAGTAGTGGTGAACGATGATGGCTGTAGTAGTAATAGTAGTGGTGAACGATGGTGACTGTAGTAGTAGTAGTAGTGGTGAACGATGGTGACTGTAGTAGTAGTGGTGAACGATGGTGACTGTTGTAGTAGTAGTGGTGAACGATGGTGACTGAAGTAGTAGTAGTGGTGAACGATGGTGACTGTAGTAGTAGTGGTGAACGATGGTGACTGTTGTAGTAGTAGTAGTGGTGGTGAAAAAGGTTGACTGAAGTAGTAGTGGTGAAAAATGGCAACTAAAGTAGTATTTGTGGTGAACAATAGCGACATAAGTAGTATTTGTTGTGAACAAAGTCGACTGAAATAGTATTTGTTGTAAACAATGGCGACTGAAGTAGTAGGAGTAGTGAACAATGGTGACTGAAGTAGTAGGAGTAGTGAACAATGGCGACTGAAGTAGTAGAAGTAGTGAACAATGGCGACTGAAGTAGTAGAAGTAGTGAACAATGGCGACTGAAGTAGTAGGAGTAGTGAACAATGGCGACTGAAGTAGTAGGAGTAGTTAACAATGGCGACTGAAGTTGTAGGAGTAGTGAACAATGACGACTGAAGTTGTAGGAGTAGTGAACAATGGCGACTCAAGTAGGAGCAATAGTGAACAATGGCGACACAAGTAGTAGGAGTAGTGAACAATGGTGACACAAGTAGTAGGAGTAGTGAACAATGGCGACTGAAGTAGTAGGAGTAGTGAACAATGGCGACACAAGTAGTAGGAGTAGTGAACAATGGCGACACAAGTAGTAGGAGTAGTGAACAATGGCGACTGAAGTAGTAGGAGTAGTGAACAATGGCAACACAAGTAGTAGGAGTAGTGAACAATGGCGACACAAGTAGTAGGAGTAGTGAACAATAGCGACTGAAGTAGGAGTAGTGAACAATGGCAACGGAAGTTGTAGGAGTAGTGAACAATGGCAAGTGAAGTAGTAGGAGTAGTGAACAATGGCAAGTGAAGTAGTGGGAGTAGTGAACAATGGCAACGGAAGTTGTAGGAGTAGTGAACAATGGCAAGTGAAGTAGTAGGAGTAGTGAACAATGGCGACTGAAGTAGTTGGAGTAGTGAATAATGGCGACTGAAGTAGTAGGAGTAGTGAACAATGGCAAGTGAAGTAGTAGGAGTAGTGAACAATGGCGACTGAAGTAGTAGGAGTAGTGAACAATGGCGACTGAAGTAGTATTCGTAGTGAACAATGGCAACAGAAGTAGTAGGAGTAGTGAACAATGGCAAGTGAAGTAGTGGGAGTAGTGAACAATGGCAACTGAAGTAGTAGGAGTAGTGAACAATGGCAACAGAAGTAGTAGGAGTAGTGAACAATGGCAAGTGAAGTAGTGGGAGTAGTGAACAATGGCGATTCAAGTAGGAGCAGTAGTGAACAATGGCGACTGAAGTAGGAGCAGTAGTGAAGAATAGCCACTTAAGTAGGAGTAGTAGTAGTGAAGAATAGCCACCTAAGTAGGAGTACCGGTACTAGTAGTGAAGAATAGCCACTTAAGTAGGAGTACTAGTAGTGAACAATGGCGACTGAAGTAGTAGGAGTAGTGAACAATGGCGACTGAAGTAGTAGGAGTAGTGAACAATGGCGACTGAAGTAGTAGGAGTAGTGAACAATGGCAACGGAAGTTGTAGGAGTAGTGAACAATGGCGACTGAAGTAGTTGGAGTAGTGAACAATGGCAACGGAAGTTGTAGGAGTAGTGAACAATAGCGACTGAAGTAGTAGTAGTGAACAATAGCGACTGAAGTAGGAGTAGTGAACAATGGCAACGGAAGTAGTAGGAGTAGTGAACAATGGCAAGTGAAGTAGTAGGAGTAGTGAACAATGGCGACTGAAGTAGTATTCGTAGTGAACAATGGCAAGTGAAGTAGTAGGAGTAGTGAACAATGGCGATTCAAGTAGGAGCAGTAGTGAACAATGGCGATTCAAGTAGGAGCAGTAGTGAACAATGGCGACTGAAGTAGGAGCAGTAGTGAACAATGGCGACACAAGTAGTAGCAGTAGTGAAGAATAGCCACTTAAGTAGGAGTAGTAGTAGTGAAGAATAGCCACCTAAGTAGGAGTACTAGTAGTGAAGAATAGCCACTTAAGTAGGAGTACTAGTAGTGAACAATGGCGACGGAAGTATTATTTGTAGTGAACAATGGCGACTGAAGTATTATTTGTAGTGAACAATGGCGACTGAAATAGTAGTAGTAGTGAACAATGGCCACTGGAGTAGTAGTGGTAGGGTTCAATGGCTACTGAAGTAGTAGTGAACAATGGTGATTGAAGTAGTAGCAGTTGTATTAGTGAACAATTGTGCCCCAAGCAATCCAGATTGTTGAGCTAAAACTAAACAATGTGTAACATTGGTTACTTTTATAGTTGTTTTGTATGATCATCATTGTTGTATCGTATTTATAATGTAATGACTTGTCAGTTTTCTGTAGTGTTGGAGTTGAAGATGTTTGGCCATGAATGGGTCACGTAAGGTCCTCTGTAGATTCCCAGGGGGGCGGTGGGGGGGGGCAAGCATAATGAAGCCTTTCCTGTAGTAATTGTGAGGCTCCTAAGTGACATTTGACATTGTTGTCCTTTTGTCCAAAAGGACCATCGTGCCTTGGAAGGTGTTCCGTCAGTCCCTCCACGAGTTCCATCCTATCAGCTCAGGCCTGGAGGCCATGGCCCTCAAGTCCACCATCGATCTCACCTGTAACGACTACATCTCCGTTTTTGAGTTTGACATCTTCACCAGGCTTTTCCAGGTACTCAAAACAACACACTCAGACTAACCCCACAGCTGACTTTTCCACGTTGAATATTGTTTACCTGACATGCATTGGATGTGTCTATTCCTTCCCCAGATCAACATTCCTATTATGTGTAATTAACAGCCCAGGATGACATTTAGACATGAATCATACATCTACATTCTGTAATCATGCGCTCACTAATAAAATACCCCCAAAAATGTGGCTTTACAGTTCATAATTTGTGTGGTGCAGGCGTGACTTAACATCTTTCCTTGTGTTTTGCATTGCAAGAAGCCTCAGGAGAAAGGAGGTCAGAAGGCGGATTAATCTACAAAGCTCATTTAGCTAATTACGTGTGTGCAAGCATTTGCTTATCAACACAACACTAAAAGAAGTCTATTTCACACCAGTTCTTGTTGTGTACCATATCTGTGTGTTCTGCAACAAGTTGTGCTCGCACCAGGAATGTCCTAACTTCCTCCACCAACGACCTGAAACTGAAAACTCAAAGGAGAAATCCAGGCCATTTTGATGATTATAGTAGAAGAATAGAATAAAATAGAATGGACTTTATCGTCATTATATTTGCATATAACGAGATTAAGGACTCCAATTTAAGGTGCGATAGTGGAAACAAATATGGAAGAAAAATAAATCACATAAGTAATAAAGATAAAAAATAAGAATTGAAAGAAACCGACGACTAGAGCTGGTCGATATGGCCTTTTTTTAATATCTCGATATTTTTAGTCCATGTCACGATTAGGGATGTCCCGATCCAGGTTTTTGCACTTCCGATCCGATACCGATACTGTTTTTGCACTTCCGATCCGATACCGATACTGACCGATACTGGCCTATCCGAGCATGTATTAAAGTTTAAAGTTATTTAGCCTACTTAGTTGTCAGAATCATGTTGAAAAGGGTTTTAGTACTCTTGATAACAACTAGCCAGCTGAATTAGGGGAGTTTGAATAATACACAATGGTTGGTAACAAGAAACTGACCTGTTTATTCAAGGATAAACACAAAATAGACAAAATGATACATGACAAACAGAAATGGCATCATTGAACTAGGGCTGGGCGATATGGCCTTTTTTTTAATATCGCGATATTTTAAGGCCATATTGCGATACACGATATATATCTCGATATTTTGCCTTAGCCTTAAATGAACACTTGATGCATATAATCACAGCAGTATGATGATTCTATGTGTTTTGATTGATTGATTGAGACTTTTATTAGTAGGTTGCACAGTGAAGTACATATTCCGTACAATTGACCACTAAATGGTAACACCCCAATAAGTTTTTCAACTTGTTTAAGTCGGGGTCCACTTAAATTGATTCATGATACAGATATATACTATCAGATATATACTATCATCATAATACAGTCATCACACAAGATAATCACATTGAATTATTTACATTATTTATAATCCAGGGTGTGGAGGGGGGCGCCGGATGTAAGTGTCAAAAAGACAGCCAAAAGAGTTTGATATGAGAATAAATCTAAAGTTAAAATATAGGGTAGAAATGCACCCATTTGCAGGAAATGTAGTCTTGATTTTCAAAATGTTCTTTCAAGGCTTGCATGTCTACATTAAAACATTCTTCTTCATACTGCATTAATATATGCTACTTTTAAACTTTCATGCAGAGAAGGAAATCACAACTAAAAAAATCACTACTTTTTTCATACGGTGTTGATGTGGAAATCTTTGCCTCTGCATTTTGATGGTGTGGGCGTGTGGCACCGAATGGAGTTAAGCGTCTCGACAGACGTTACAATATTTGAACAATGATGACGAAAACTGTTTTCTCTGTCGTGTCCGTGTGTCGAAAATCGTTATGCGCTTATTTTTTTATTTGATTTTGTGCGTGGCATAGATTTGCTGTGCGCAGAGGACGCTTAAACAGTGCGCAATTGCACAGGCGCGCACCTTAGAGGGAGCGTTGCTCGCACGGCTGCGCTAGCATCACAGCTAACGTTAGCCATGCTGCTACCTTTCTGCTCGGGGAGGACGTATACGATGTGACGTATGACGTGACAGTATGTGACGTATGTCGTGACAGTATGTGACGTATGACGTGACAGTATGTGACGTATGACGTGACAGTATGTGACGTATGACGTGACAGTATGTGACGTATGACGTGACAGTATGTGACGTATGACGTGACAGTATGTGACGTATGACGTGACAGTATGTGACGTATGACGTGACAGTATGTGACGTATGTCGTGACAGTATGTGACGTATGACGTGACAGTATGTGACGTGTGTCGTGACAGTATGTGACGTATGACGTGACAGTATGTGACGTATGACGTGACAGTATGTGACGTATGACGTGACAGTATGTGACGTATGACGTGACAGTATGTGACGTATGACGTGACAGTATGTGACGTATGACGTGACAGTATGTGACGTATGACGTGACAGTATGTGACGTGTGTAAGAAGGTGCGCTCGCTGTCTGTGAGAGGGAGACACAGGAAAGAGTGAGAAGAGCCTGTCGTGTAATGCCAGCAGCTAAAAGCTACTGCGTGAGAATCCACAGACCTGTGGATGTGTTGAAGGTGTGCTGGAAAATGCAGAACGGAAATTAGGGAGCAGCAGAAAAGTGGAATGTATTATTTAAATCGGTGCGTTGGAAAACACGGACCAGAGTTTTTTTTTTTTTTAACTGGATCTGGATCGGCATTTTCCCATGCCTTGCCGATACGCATTTTTTGGCAAATATCGGCGGCCGATCCGATCCAAATATAGGATCGGGACATCCCTAGTCACGATACACCATATATATGTGGATATGTTTAGTCCATGTCACCATACACCATATATATGTGGATATGTTTAGTCCATGTCACCATACACCATATATATGTGGATATGTTTAGTCCATGTCACCATACACCATATATATGTGGATATGTTTAGTCCATGTCACCATACACCATATATATGTGGATATGTTTAGTCCATGTCACCATACACCATATATATGTGGATATGTTTAGGCCATGTCACCATACACCATATATATGTGGATATGTTTAGTCCATGTCATGATACACCATATATATGTGGATATGTTTAGTCCATGTCACCATACACCATATATATGTGGATATGTTTAGTCCATGTCACCATACACCATATATATGTGGATATGTTTAGTCCATGTCACCATACACCATATATATGTGGATATGTTTAGTCCATGTCACCATACACCATATATATGTGGATATGTTTAGTCCATGTCACCATACACCATATATATGTGGATATTTTGCCTTAGCCTTGAATGAACACTTGATGCATATAATGACAGCAGTATGATGATTCTATGTGTCTACATTAAAACATTCTTCTTCATACTGCATTAATATATGCTACTTTTAGACTTTCATGCAGAGAGGGAAATCACAAGTAAAAGTGTATTTATTAAAGAGTTATTAAGCAGTGGCACAAACATTCATGTCATTTCCAAAACAGAAAGTGCAAGATTGTCAGAGACATTTTAAAACAAGCTATGAGTGCACTTTTGTGCATGATGTCACTAAGATGACATATCAAATGAAAGTGCACTTTTTGTACAGAACACCACTACAATAGTTTAAAACAAATCAAGTGCACTTTTGTGCATGATGTCACACAAGATATTTCAATAAGTGTCAAATAAAAATGAGCTGCATAATAGGAAATCAAATAGTGTATGTCCTTCACTATGTGGTAGGTTCCTGCGGACGTTATCTCCTTCTGTTGTTGACTACTTTTTTCATACGATGTTGATGTGGAAATGGTTGCTTGGGCATTTTGTGGGTGTGGCACCGAACGGAGATGTTGACATGCGGAGTTTCAAGCACTCTTCATTCTCTAGCGGGTGACTTTTCAAACGATGCTACATATTAGCAGTAATGCTACTTTTTGTAGCAACGCTTTTGCTCCACACTTGACAAACTACAATTGTCTGTTCAACATCTTCCCGCTTGAAGCCAAACCAACGCCAGACGATGGACCCCCTGCTGTTTTTCTTGGGAATTAATTCTTCCTTCATTTGTTACCAGATTCACACCTTCTTTCTCTCGTATTACCACTCGCACCACAGCTAACGTTACCCATGCCGCTACCTCTCTGCTCGGCGAGGGCGTATCGACTTAGACTTAGACTTCCTTTTTATTGTCATTAAAATTTGAACTTTACAGCACAGATAATGAACGAAATTTCGTTACATAAGCTCATGGTAGTGCAGGATAAAAAAGCAATAAGGTGCATATATATATAAATAAATAAATATAAATAATATATAAATATATGTATAAAATAAATAAATAAATATATATATATAAATATATATAAATAAATAAATAGATTAGTGTACAGATAAATATATTGCACTTTTTCACAAGAAGTGCGTAAGAAGTGCGTCCACGTAAACGTGTACGCACTTCTTACATACGTATGTGACGTATGTAAGAAGGTGCGCTTGTTTTACGTCTCAGTGAGAAGGAGAGACAAGAAAGAGTGAGAAGAGCCTGTAGTGTAATGCTTGTAGCTAATAACGTATACTCCAATATCACCATATAGTCATTTTCTATATCGCACAGAGACAAACCCACGATATATCGTCCAGCCCAACTGACTACTATCCAATAATGTAATGTTTTTTAACAGGTTTAAACCAATAATATGTTTTATGTACCGTATTTTCCGCACCATAAGCCGCCCTGGGTTATAAGCCGCGCCTTCAATGAACGGCATATTTCAAAACTTTGTCCACCTATAAGCCGCCCCGTGTTATAAGCCGCATCTAACTGCGCTAAAGGAATGTCAAAAAAACAGTCAGATAGGTCAGTCAAACTTTAATAATATATTAAAAACCAGCGTGATGTGGGCGCGCATGGAGTCGTATATCAACATGGACGGAGCTGCGTGAAAAAAGCCACCCGGCCTCTTCGCGTAAACTTACCTTAACCACTCGCTCATCTTTTCTTCATCCATCCATCCCTTCGAGTTAGCTTTTATGATGACGCCGGCTGGAAAGGTCTCTTTTGGCAAGGTCTTCCTTTTGAATATCACCATGGGTGGAAGTTTCTGGCCATTAGCATGGCAAGCTAGAACCACAGTGAAGGATGACTTCTCATTCCCTGTGGTGCGAATATTCACCGTACGTGCTCCCGTTGTATCCACAGTGCGGTTCACAGGAATATCAAAAGTCAGTGGAACCTCGTCCATGTTGATAATGTTCTCTGGCCGGATCTTTTTTTCAGCTATCTTGTTTTTACAATATGCACGGAAAGTAGCCAGCTTTTCTTGAAAGTCTTTAGGCAGTTGCTGTGAAATAGTAGTCCGTGTGCGGATGGAGAGATTGCGTCTTTTCATGAACCGGAAACCTGTCGCTTAGTAGGAGCCATTTTGTGGTCTTTACAGATGTAAACACACAAAGGAAATGAAACGTAATATCCGCGCGCTTCTTCTTCTTCTACGGGGGCGGGTGGTTGCTTACAGTAGAAGAAGAAGCGCTTCCTCTTCTATGGGGGCGGGTGCTTACCTTGGCGGTTGCTTGCGTAGAAGAAGAAGCACTTCCTCTTCTACGGGGAAAAAAGATGGCGGCTGTTTACCGTAGTTGCGAGACCTAAACTTTATGAAAATGAATCTTAATATTAATCCATATATAAAGCGCACCGGGTTATAAGCCGCACTGTCAGCTTTTGAGTAAATGTGTGGTTTTTAGGTGCGGCTAATAGTGCGGAAAATACGGTATTTTAAAAAACAACAACCTGCATGTAAGGTTTGGTTATTTTTTATTCGCGTTATCTTATTTGTTACATTACACCTTTTACTCTTTTTCAACCTTTCGCTTTGCTGTTTTTTTTTTTTGTTTTTTTTTATATGTGCAGTGGGCCAGAGAAAAAACAAGCTGCAGCCCGCTAATAGATTTTTCGGACATTACTTACCTCTAATTGTCTAAAAACTCCAAAGGGGAACTGACACCTTTGCATTCTGACCATGACGTGCACTTTGTGATCGTGATAGGCTGCAGCAAAAATGTTTCCACATCTCTTTACGCACGTATTTAGTCCGGATGATGTTTGCTTTTTTTGTACTGTTTATTATGAGTTGAGCCTGAGAAAAGGGAACTTGACTTTTAAGAAGATGTTATACGACATCACCACAATAAGAGAGATGAGTCCCTTCTCCAAAATGTCCAAAAAAGTTGTACTTGATACTTTCTTTGTGCAAAGAATTTAAATAACCATCACATTAAATTTGTATACACATACATCATGAGACTTGCAGAAGAGACTCTCTTCTGTTACTTAATCAGATAGAATTGTGGTGTATTTTGCTTCTTGCAATTTCAACTCAGAGCTTCCAAGTGTTGTTTTTTTGACACTGGTCATTGTGATTACCACTTAGAGTACTTTTCATTATTGCAATGTTGACTTATTTGTCACTCTCTGTCTCCTGTGTGTGTGTGTGTGTGTAGCCCTGGTCGTCACTGTTGCGGAACTGGAACAGCTTGGCAGTTACTCATCCAGGCTACATGGCCTTCCTCACTTATGACGAAGTCAAAGCGCGGCTGCAAAAGTTCATTCACAAACCCGGCAGGTGAGAAGTGGTTTAGTTATGACCTCCTGTGGAATATTAGGGATATATGCAGTATTCTTTAGTTTGTGTCTTTTTAAATGTATTACCAATACCAGAATTAACATTTCACATGTGAATAATGCTGTATAATAGACTATTTATATTATTCACGTGTGAATAATGCTGTATAATAGACTATTTATATTATTCACATGTGAATAATGCTGTATAATATACTGTATTTATAGTATTCACTTGTGAATAATGCTGTATAATAGACTGTATTTATAGTATTTACACGTGAATAATGCTGTATAATAGACTGTATTTATAGTATTCACATGTGAATAATGCTGTATAATAGACTTTATATTATTCATATGTGAATAAGGCTGTATTATAGACTGTATTTATAGTATTCACATGTGAATAATGCTGTATAATAGACTGTAATTTTATTATTCACATGTGAATAATGCTGTATAATATACTGTATTTATAGTATTCACATGTGAATAATGCTGTATAATAGACTGTATTTATAGTATTTACACGTGAATAATGCTGTATAATAGACTGTAATTATATTATTCACATGTGAATAATGCTGTATAATAGACTGTATTTATAGTATTCACATGTGAATAATGCTGTACCATAGACTTTATAGTATTCACATGTGAATAAGGCTGTATTATAGACTGTATTTATAGTATTCACATGTGAGTAATGCTGTATAATAGACTGTAATTGTATTATTCACATGCGAATAATGCTGTATAATAGACTTTAAAGTATTCACATGTGAATAATGCTGTATAATAGACTGTAATTTTATTATTCACAGGTGAATAATGCTGTATAATAGACTGTATTTATAGTATTCACATGTGAATAATGCTGTATGATAGACTGTATTTATAGTATTCACATGTGAATAATGCTGTATAATAGACTGTATTTATAGTATTTACACGTGAATAATGCTGTATAATAGACTGTAATTATATCATTCACATGTGAATAATGCTGTATAATAGACTGTATTTATAGTATTCACATGTGAATAATGCTGTACAATAGACTATAGTATTCACATGTGAATAAGGCTGTATAATAGACTGTATTTATAGTATTCACATGTGAATAATGCTGTATAATAGACTTTATATTATTCATATGTGAATAAGGCTGTATTATAGACTGTATTTATAATATTCACATGTGAATAATGCTGTATAATAGACTGTAATTGTATTATTCACATGTGAATAATGCTGTATAATATACTGTATTTATAGTATTCACATGTGAATAATGCTGTATAATAGACTGTATTTATAGTATTCACATGTGAATAATGCTGTATAATAGACTTTATATTATTCATATGTGAATAAGGCTGTATTATAGACTGTGTTTATAGTATTCACATGTGAATAATGCTGTATAATAGACTTTATAGTATTCACATGTGAATAAGGCTGTATTATAGACTGTATTTATAGTATTCACATGTGAATAATGCTGTATAATAGACTGTATTTATATTATTCACATGTGAATAATGCTGTATAATAGACTGTATTTATAGTATTCACATGTGAATAATGCTGTATAATAGACTGCAATTTTACTATTCACATGTGAATAATGCTGTATAATAGACTGTGTTTATAGTATTCACATGTGAATAATGCTGTATAATAGACTTTATAGTATTCACATGTGAATAAGGCTGTATTATAGACTGTATTTATAGTATTCACATGTGAATAATGCTGTATAATAGACTGTATTTATATTATTCACATGTGAATAATGCTGTATAATAGACTGTATTTGTTATTCACATGTGAATAATGCTGTATAATATACTTTATATCATTCACATGTGTATAATGCTGTATAAAAGACTATTTATATTATTCACATGTGAATTAATGCTGTAAAATAGAATGTATTTATATTATTCACATGTGAATAATGCTGTATAAAAGACTATTTATATTAGTCACATGTGAATTAATGCTGTATAATAGACTGTATTTATATTATTCACATGTGAATAATGCTGTATAATAGACTGTTTGTTATTCACATGTGAATAATGCTGTATAATAGACTATTTATATTATTCACATGTGACTAATGCTGTATAATATACTTTATTTGTATTAGTCACATGTGAATAATGCTGTATAATAGACTGTATTTATATTATTCACATGTGAATAATACTGTATAATAGACTGTATTTGTTATTCACATGTGAATAATGCTGTATAATAGACTATTTATATTATTCACATGTGACTAATGCTGTATAATATACTTTATTTATATTAGTCACACGTGAATAATGCTGTATAATAGACTGTATTTATATTATTCACATGTGAATAATGCTGTATAATAGACTTTATATTATTCATATGTGAATAAGGCTGTATTATAGACTGTATTTATAGTATTCACATGTGAATAATGCTGTATAATAGACTGTATTTATAGTATTCGCATGTGAATAATGCTGTATAATAGACTGTATTTATAGTGTTCACATGTGAATAATACTGTATTTATAGTATTCACATGTGAATAATGCTGTATAATAGACTTTATAGTATTCACATGTGAATAAGGCTGTATTATAGACTGTATTTATAGTATTCACATGTGAATAAGGCTGTATTATAGACTGTATTTATAGTATTCACATGTGAATAATGCTGTATAATAGACTGTAATTTTATTATTCACAGGTGAATAATGCTGTATAATAGACTGCATTTATAGTATTCACATGTGAATACTGCTGTATAATAGACTGTATTTATAGTATTCACATTTGAATAATGCTGTATAATAGACTGTAATTATATTATTCACATGTGAATAATGCTGTATAATAGACTTTATAGTATTCACATGTGAATAAGGCTGTATTATAGACTGTATTTATAGTATTCACATGTGAATAATGCTGTATAATAGAATGTATTTATATTATTCACATGTAAAAAATACCTAAATGTTTATTGTCTATTGTGAGCCAACTGTGATGCTGGATTTCCCCCAGGGATCAATAAAGTAATTTCTATTCTATTCTATTCTATTCTAAATGGTATGGTTTAATTGTTTCGGAAACGCTCAACAAGTTACGTCAAGTAACATGACATGTTCATACCGTATACAATTTAACGTGTCTGAAAAGGAGTAGGAAGAAGCAGATCTCCATGCCTTTTACTGCCAATTCATTCTCAACGTATGTTTAATATGTTGACACTAAATCGTTTGTCCACTTCCTTTTGTCACCATTTTTCAAATAAACAGAAAAGATTAAACAGAACAGAAATGAAATGAAATATAATTATTGCAGGTATTTTGTGTGTGGCCAAATTGAATTACTTTATGCAAAATAGTGCTTTGCATAGATGCAATGACAAGCAAGGCATTGGTTGTAGATTGGTTAAGCCCACTTGTGTGTGAGTCTTTGTGTGTGTGTGAATGAAGGCTCCAGTGCAGTGTAGCACTGGTACCTAGCATCAATGGTCCCGATTGTGTGCGCCACAAAACGATGTCACTGCTTTGACTTGGCTTGCATAGCGCAACATTCAGCGTTGTGTTGGTTAGTGTCGAGCAGAGGTGGGTAGTAACGCGCTACATTTACTCCGTTACATCTACTTGAGTAACTTTTGGGATAAATTGTACTTCTAAGAGTAGTTTTAATGCAACATACTTTTACTTTTACTTGAGTATATTTATAGAGAAGAAACGCTACTTTTACTCCGCTACTTTTATCTACATTCAGCTCGCTACTCGCTACTAATTTTTATCGATCTGTTAATGCACGCTTTGTTTGTTTTGGTCTGTCAGACAGACCTTCAAAGTGCCTGCCTTACTGGTGACGTTTCACTCCGTTCCACCAATCAGATGCAGTCACTGGTGACGTTGGACCAATCAAACAGAGCCAGGCGGTCACATGACCTGACTTAAACAAGTTGAAAAACTTATTGGGGTGTTACCATTTAGTGGTCAATTGTACGGAATATGTACTGTACTGTGCAATCTACTAATAAAAGTTTCAATCAATCAATCAAAAGTGTGAAGGAAAAAAAGACCCTTTTTTATTTCAACCGTACATCCCGTCAAAAGCCTAAAGACTGACTGCACAGTTCCTGTCTTCACAATAAAAGTGCCGCTCCATCGCGCCTGCGCTTTCAAAACAAGAGTCTCCGAAAGCCAGCGCAAACAAGCCAGCAAGCTACGGAGTTTGCCGCCAATGTAATTCTTGTAAAGTGTATAAAAACGAATACGGAAGCTGGACAAATAAGATGCCAAAAACCAACCACTTTCATGTGGTATTAGACAGAAAGGAGGAACTTTTTTTCTCCTTCATTTGAAAACGTGGACGCTATCAGCACTACTGTCTGATTCCAATCAATGCAAGTCATCAGAATCAGGTAATACACCAACTTATATTCTTGTCTTCATGAAAGAAAGGAATCTATATGTGTTAAACATGCATGTATATTCATTAAAACACCTTTAACATGTAAACAAAAACGGCAAAATAAATAAATATAAATTATATACTGATTTATAGTATTCACATGTGAATAATGCTGTAATAATAGACTGTAATTATATTATTCACATGTGAATAATGCTGTATAATAGACTGTATTTATAGTATTCACATGTGAATAATGCTGTATAATAGACTGTATTTATAGTATTCACATGTGAATAATGCTGTATAATAGACTGTATTTATATTATTCACATGTGAATAATGCTGTATGATAGACTGTATTTATATTATTCACATGTGAATAATGCTGTATAATAGACTGTATTTATATTATTCACATGTGAATAATGCTGTATAATAGACTGTATTTATATTATTCACATGTGAATAATGCTGTATAATAGACTGTATTTATATTATTCACATGTGAATAATGCTTTATAATAGACTGTATTCATAGTATTCACATATGAAGAATGCTGTATAATAGACTGTATTTATAGTATTCACATGTGAATAATGCTGTAATAATAGACTGTAATTATATTATTCACATGTGAATAATGCTGTATAATAGACTGTATTTATAGTATTCACATGTGAATAATGCTGTATAATAGACTGTATTTATATTATTCACATGTGAATAATGCTGTATAATAGACTGTATTTATATTATTCACATGTGAATAATGCTGTATAATAGACTGTATTTATATTATTCACATGTGAATAATGCTTTATAATAGACTGTATTCATAGTATTCACATATGAAGAATGCTGTATAATAGACTGTATTTATAGTATTCACATGTGAATAATGCTGTAATAATAGACTGTAATTATATTATTCACATGTGAATAATGCTGTATAATAGACTGTATTTATAGTATTCACATGTGAATAATGCTGTATAATAGACTATAAATAAATATAAATTATATACTGTATATATATATATATATATATATAAATGTGTGTGTGTGTATATATATATATATATATATATGTGTGTGTATATATATATATATATATATGTGTGTGTGTATATGTATATGTATATATATATATATATATATATATATATATATATATATGATATGAGTGTGTATGTTACTCATCAGTTACTCAGTACTTGAGTAGTTTTTTCACAACATACTTTTTACTTTTACTCAAGTAAATATTTGGGTGACTACTCCTTACTTTTACTTGAGTTATAAATCTCTAAAGTAACAGTACTCTTACTTGAGTACAATTTCTGGCCACTCTACCCACCTCTGGTGTCGAGTGACACAACAGATTCTAGTGCAATTCTAGCAAGTACTGTAAAACTCCTCACAGTTCATATTTGTAAAGACGTCATCAGACCGTCCGAGAGCATCATTGCAGCGTCTGTTTGCGCCCCAAATATCTTCCTCATTAAAACAGTGCCATCTTCTCCCGCTGCTTTAGTATGTCATGTTTTATGTTCCTCATCCGTGTCTCCTCAGTTACATCTTTAGACTGAGCTGCACCCGTCTGGGCCAGTGGGCCATCGGCTACGTGACGGCGGATGGAAACATTCTCCAGACCATTCCTCACAATAAACCTCTCTTCCAGGCCCTCATTGATGGCTTCAGGGAAGGATTGTGAGTACAGAAACATTCCACCTTGACACACTTTTACAACAACACATCATGGGACGGCGTGGCGAAGTTGGGAGAGCAATCTGAGGGTTCCTGGTTCAATCCCCACCTTCTACCATCCTAGTCACGTCCGTTGTGTCCTTGAGCGAGACACTTCACCCTTGCTCCTGATCGTGGTTAGGGCCTTGCATGGCAGCACCCGCCATTAGTGTGAATGTGTGTGTGTGAATGGGTGAATGTGGAAATAGTGTCAAAGCGCTTTGAGTTCCTTAAAAAAGGTAGAAAAGCACTATACAAGTATAACCCATTTACCATTTACCATGTAACAAAACAGCCAGTTTGCAGAATGTGTGAAAATACACAAAACCTATTTCCACCATATTTTGTATATCGGCCAAATGAATGAATGCAGTGTTTCCCACAGGGCAGGCATCTATTTGTGGTGGTGTGGTCGGGGGGTGGCGATGACCAAGAAGAACGCGGAGTTGGAATATAATTACAACACTTTATGTGCATATTTATATACAGATTTGAACAATTAGTTATTCACTGAAATATATTTATTAATTGTGGTTCTTACAAAAATTATATCTTATAAAATATAAAAGCTAAAATGTCTCTTAAAGCTCTGCCCCTTTAATTAGTGCATACTAAATAATTTAACTTTAGCCTACTACTACAACCATATTATTTACCAGCAACATAAAGTGAAACAGAGGCAGAGGTGTCCTGCCACAGTATAGTCAACCTCCTCCTCCTCCTCCTGCTGCTGCTGAACAGGTCGCACTGGAGCTAGTCGCTCTATTTTTTTGTCGTGGTCCTCTCTATAAGGCACATAAGAATATAAATTAGGACCCTTTTCATGAGAAAAGTGCATTTCTGATCTGACCCTGCTTTATTTTTCAGTGTTTGCTGAGTCTCACCTGTTGCCTCCGCCCTAATTTTTCTACTTGCCCGACTTCTCAAATCTACTTGCCCCAATATTTTAACTTTTCCTGCCTAGGTTTTTTTCTGGCTGTGTAGTGCTCATGGCTTATATCTTACTAAAATCCTTCCCGTTGACTATTTACAACACTACACAGTATTTATTATTATTATTATTATCTATAATTACATTTAAATGGCATTGCATACATGTAAAATTAAATGCTATTTCACATTATTTGACCAGTAGCAGTTACACCCATCTGAACAGGTCAGCCACCTGTTTGAAGCCCGATCACAGTTGAAATCTTGAAATGAAGGGCCTTTAATGGCCAAAACATTAACCTGGACAACATTTTAACAGCTGCTTGGCTCAGATTTTATTCTTTTCATTGCATTCACATGCTGCAGTGGACAGTGGACATTTTAGCTTGAGTATTAATGCAGTATCTGAAGCACCGTCTCCACGTGTGTTTATTGACAACAGGGTTATAACCTGGACACGTTAGCTCGTCGGTATGGTAGCAGGTGACTGTTACTACGTGCGTCTGTCCCGGCCCCCGAGTCAAACAGCGGCGGTGTTAATGAAGCAGCGTCAGGCTGCTCACCGTCAGTGAAACGCTCGGTGAAATCGCGGATTAACGTTAAATATATGACGAGCCGCGAGCGATGCAGCTATAACCTATCTACCTATAACCTATATTACCGTCGTATTTTGATCCCGTCCGTCTTCGTCTTCTACGTCGTCTTCTTCTTCTGGCCCACCAGGTGAATTAAGTGCTATTGGCGGAGTTACAATGCATAGTAGGCTACCGCCACCTACTGCACCGGAGTTGTAACTACAAGGTACATTCACAGACAGAGTCCCATCGCTTTTATGAGCGGTCGAGCGAGTCAAAAGCCGAAAAATCCATTTGTGGCGGACGTAATTCTTTCGTGGCGGGCCGCCACAAATAAATGAATGTGTGGGAAACACTGGAATGAATGAATGAAATAAGTCTATTTGGGTCATATAATCAACCATTTTGTGTGAGCAGTTTAACAGTAGAGATGATACATATTTAACAATCATACACATTTACACAAGAAAAGAAAAAGAATGACCAAAAAAGAAATAGGCTGAAACCAAAGATTATATTTGCCTATCCTATACCTTCACTGAAAATTAGATTACCTGGAACATCAACGTTCAAAAAATCAATGGGATGAAATAATTGTTACTATATTTTATCATTTTCAATTATTTCACCTTTCAAGGCTTTCTTAAAGCTTAACAAAGAACTACATCACTGAGCTTCTTCCACCATTTAACTCCTAAAACTGAAATATTTTATATTCCTTCTTACTTTACCTATTTCAAAAATCAATATCCCCCGTAAATGATAGTTTTCTCCTCTTCATGTAAATAACTTAAGACTACAAGCTGGAAGTCTGTTGTTCTTTACTCCAAACATCATTTCCATTGCTTTTAAAAACACAATATCTGAACACATTAGAACTTATAAATAATGGATTGGTATGTTCATAGTAGCACGCTTTGTGTATTATTCTAATGAGCCTTTTTTAAAGTTTAATTATTGGGTCTATGTTTGTTTTATAAACATTTCCCCAAAATTCAACACAATATGTTAAATATGGAAAAATTAAATAATATATTCAGACACTTCTTATTCAGCATGTGTTTTACTTTATAAAGAATAGCAATGGATTTGAGTATTTTCCCTTTATTTATTCAGTATGTGGTTTCCAACATAATTTATGATCAATTATTATTCCCAAAAATTTAGTTTCATATACTCTTATCAATTTCCACTTGATTTAATTTTAATTTTGCTTCACAATTTGTCCTTGCACCACTAAACACCATAAATGTAGTTTTCTTATTACAAACCCCGTTTCCATATGAGTTGGGAAATTGTGTTAGATGTACATATAAACGGAATACAATGATTTGCAAATAATTTTCAACCCATATTCAGTTGAATATGCTACAAAGACAACATATTTGATGTTCAAACTCATAAACATTTTTTTTTTTGCAAATAATCATTAACTTTAGAATTTGATGGCAGCAACACGTGACAAAGAAGTTGGGAAAGGTGGCAATAAATACTGATAAAGTTGAGGAATGCTCATCAAACACTTACCGTATTTTCCGCACTATTAGCCGCACCTAAAAACCACAAATTTTCTCAAAAGCTGACAGTGCGGCTTATAACCCGGTGCGCTTTATATATGGATTAATATTAAGATTCATTTTCATAAAGTTTAGGTCTCGCAACTACGGTAAACAGCCGCCATCTTTTTTCCCCGTAGAAGAGGAAGCGCTTCTTCTTCTACGGTAAGCAACCACCCGCCCCCGTAGAAGAAGAAGAAGCGCGCGGATATTACGTTTCATTTCATTTGTGTGTTTACATCTGTAAAGACCACAAAATGGCTTCTATTAAGAGACACGCGTACAACGCAGAATTCAAACTCAAGGCAATAAGTCACGCAGTAGAACATGGAAATAGAGCAGCAGCGAGAGAATTGAACATAAATGGTGCGTAGGTAGAGGAAGCAACAAGATGACCTGCGCCACTAAGACAGGGAGACAGCGCCGGACGACATACGCCAACATCTGCCAGTGGATCGTAAATGCCTGGGCGGATATATCGGTCTCAACTGTGGTCCGAGCTTTCCGGAAGGCAGGATTCATGGAACTGCTGGACAACAACAGCAACATTGACTCTGATGACTTCGACGAGACGGAGCCGGCCATTTTGGATGCCGTATTCGCCCAACTTTTTAATTCAGACACTGAAGAAGAATTCGAGGGATTTATGGATGAGGAATAATTTCAGAAAGTGAGCTTTAAATGTTTATTTTGTGTTTTGTGTGACATTAACGTTCGAGCAACGTTGAGTTATTGATGTTGCTATTGCTCTGCACTAATTTGAGTGTTACTATTTTTGTGATTGCACATTTGCACATTACATTTTGGGGGTGAACAGAGTTGTTAGAACGCTGGTTTGTAATATATTATTACAGTTTGACTGACCTATCTGACTGTTTTTTTGACATTCCCTTTAGCGCAGCGTAGGCGCGGCTTATAACCCGGGGCGGCTTATAGGTGAACAAAGTTTTGAAATATGCCGTTCATTGAAGGTGCGGCTAATAACCCGGGGCGGTTTATAGTGCGGAAAATACGGTATTTGGAACATCCCACAGGTGTGCAGTATAATTGGGAACAGGTGGGTGCCAAGATTGGGTATAAAAGTAGATTCCATGAAATTCTCAGTCATTCACAAACAAGGATGGGGCGAGGGTCACCACTTTGTCAACAAATGCGTGAGTAAATTGTTGAACAGTTTAAGAATAACCTTTCTCAACCAGCTATTGCAAGGAATTTAGGGATTTCACCATCTACAGTCCGTAATATCATCAAAGGGTTCAGAGAATCTGGAGAAATCACTGCACGTAAGCGGCTAAGCCCGTGACCTTCGATCCCTCAGACTGTACTGCATCAACAAGCGACATCAGTGTGTAAAGGATATCACCACATGGGCTCAGGAACACTTGAGAAACCCACTGTCAGTAACTACAGTTGGTCGCTACATCTGTAAGTGCAAGTTAAAACTCTCCTATGCAAGGCGAAAACCGTTTATCAACAACACCCAGAAACGCCGTCGGCTTCGCTGGGCCTGAGCTCATCTAAGATGGACTGATACAAAGTGGAAAAGTGTTCTGTGGTCTGACGAGTCCACATTTCAAATTGTTTTTGGAAACTGTGGACGTCGTGTTCTCTGGACCAAAGAAGAAAAGAACCATCCGGATTGTTACAGGCGCAAAGTGGAAAAGGCAGCATGTGTGATGGTATGGGGGTGTGTTAGTGCCCAAGACATGGGTAACTTACACATATATTAATTGATGAAAATTGGGCTGTCTGCACTCTCAAAGTGCATGTTGTTGCCAAATGTATTTCATATGCTGTAAACCTAGTTCATAGTTGTTAGTTTCCTTTAATGCCAAACAAACACATACCAATCGTTGGTTAGAAGGCGATCGCCGAATTCGTCCTCGCTTTCTCCCGTGTCGCTGGCTGTCGTGTCGTTTTCGCTTGCATACGGTTCAAACCGATATGGCTCAATAGCTTCAGTTTCTTCTTCAATTTGGTTTTCGCTACCTGCCTCCACACTACAACCATCCGTTTCAATACATGCGTAATCTGTTGAATCGCTTAAGCCGCTGAAATCCGAGTCTGAATCCGAGCTAATGTCGCTATAGCTTGCTGTTCTATGCGCCATGTTTGTTTGTGTTGGCATCACTATGTGACGTCACAGGAAAATGGACGGGTGGTTAAAATCAGGCACTTTGAAGCTTTTTTTAGGGATATTGCGTGATGGGTAAAATTTTGAAAAAAATATATATAATAAGCCACTGGGAACTGATTTTTAATGGTTTTATCAATTCTGAAATTGTGATAATGTTCCCCTTTAAAGATTTACATTATGAAAAGGACCTTTTGTCAAATGTCAAGCCTCCACAAATACAGCTAGAAACAGTTTTCAGGTTAATTGGAATGAAAAAAATGCACCAGTGGGATTGATTGTTGTCTTGGGATTGATTGTTGTCTACAACCATGAGATTTATGCCCCAAATCTATTTGTTTAATTAGATTAGTATTTAGATACCACATGCAGCAAAATTGTTCCTATGATGTGTACTTGTAATGTATCAACTTTGTGCCTATTTATCTTCAGCTATTTATTCCCTGATGGCCGACCTCAAAATCCAGACCTGACAGGACTTTGCGAACCTTCCCCTCAAGACCACATCAAAGTCACTCAGGTGGGAGCAGCGGACGTGTGTGATGTGGTGTGGCTGGTTTTTGGCCGCACGCACAGTCGATATGTTTGAAAAAAAAAAAAAAAAAAAAAAGACAAAGTGTCCTGTCAGGAAGATATTGAAATGAATGAGATGAACATTTAGAACACAATATGAAATAACATTTTATTGTCATCAAACATGAGATCTTGACGGAATTACAGGTGGCTACACTGCAAAAAGTCAGTGTTCAAAAACAAGGGGAAAAAAATACAAAAATGAGGGGTATTTTATTTGAACTAAGCAAAATTATCTGCCAATAGAACAAGAAAACTTGGCTTGTCAAGACTTTCCAAGTGGGAGGAGTTCGGGGAAGCCATGGAAAACGACTTCCGGACGGCTTCGAAGCAATTCTGGACCACCATCCGCCGCCTCAGGAAGGGGAAGCAGTGCACTATCAACACCGTGTATGGCGAGGATGGTGTTCTGCTGACCTCGACTGCGGATGTTGTGGATCGGTGGAGAGAATACTTCGAAGACCTCCTCAATCCCACCAACACGTCTTCCTATGAGGAAGCAGTGCCTGGGGAGTCTGTGGTGGGCTCTTCTATTTCTGGGGCTGAGGTTGCTGAGGTAGTTAAAAAGCTCCTCGGTGGCAAGGCCCCGGGGGTAGATGAGATCCGCCCGGAGTTCCTTAAGGCTCTGGATGCTGTGGGGCTGTCTTGGTTGACAAGACTGCAGCATCGTGTGGACATCAGGGGCGGTACCTCTGGATTGGCAGACCGGGGTGGTGGTTCCTCTCTTTAAGAAGGGGAACCGGAGGGTGTGTTCTAACTATCGTGGGATCACACTCCTCAGCCTTCCTGGTAAGGTCTATTCAGGTGTACTGGAGAGGAGGCTACGCCGGATAGTCGAACCTCGGATTCAGGAGGAACAGTGTGGTTTTCGTCCTGGTCGTTGAACTGTGGACCAGCTCTATACTCTCGGCAGGGTCCTTGAGGGTGCATGGGAGTTTGCCCAACCAGTCTACATGTGCTTTGTGGACTTGGAGAAGGCATTCGACCGTCTCCCTCGGGAAGTCCTGTGGGGAGTGCTCAGAGAGTATGGGGTATTGGACTGTCTGATTGTGGCAGTCCGCTCCCTGTATGATCAGTGTCAGAGCTTGGTCCGCATTGTCGGCAGTAAGTCGGACACGTTTCCAGTGAGGGTTGGACTCCGCCAAGGCTGCCCTTTGTCACCGATTCTGTTCATAACTTTTATGGACAGAATTTCTAGGCGCAGTCAAGGCGTTGAGGGGATCTGGTTTGGTGGCTGCAGGATTAGGTCTCTGCTTTTTGCAGATGATGTGGTCCTGATGGCTTCATCTGGCCAGGATCTTCAGCTCTCGCTGGATCGGTTCGCAGCCGAGTGTGAAGCGACTGGGATGAGAATCAGCACCTCCAAGTCAGAGTCCAAGGTTCTCGCCCGGAAAAGGGTGGAGTGCCATCTCCGGGTTGGGGAGGAGATCTTGCCCCAAGTGGAGGAGTTCAAGTACCTCGGAGTCTTGTTCACGAGTGAGGGAAGAGTGGATCGTGAGATCGACAGGCGGATCGGTGCGGCGTCTTCAGTAATGCGGACGCTGTATCGATCCGTTGTGGTGAAGAAGGAGCTGAGCCGGAAGGCAAAGCTCTCAATTTACCGGTCGATCTACGTTCCCATCCTCACCTATGGTCATGAGCTTTGGGTTATGACCGAAAGGACAAGATCACGGGTACAAGCGGCCGAAATGAGTTTCCTCCGCCGGGTGGCGGGTCTCTCCCTTAGAGATAGGGTGAGAAGCTCTGTCATCCGGGGGGAGCTCAAAGTAAAGCCGCTGCTCCTCCACATCGAGAGGAGCCTGATGAGGTGGTTCGGGCATCTGGTCAGGATGCCACCCGAACGCCTCCCTAGGGAGGTGTTTAGGGCACGTCCCACCGGTAGGAGGCCACGGGGAAGACCCAGGACACGTTGGGAAGACTATGTCTCCCGGCTGGCCTGGGAACGCCTCAGGGTCCCACAGGAAGAGCTGGACGAAGTGGCTGGGGAGAGGGAAGTCTGGGCTTCCCTGCTTAGGCTGCTGCCCCCGCAACCCGACCTCGGATAAGCGGAAGAAGATGGATGGATGGATGGATGGAAGACTTTCCAAAACAAGTAAAATTAGCTAACTTCAATGAACCCCAAAATCGCTTAAAATAAGTATATTCTCACTAATAACAAGTGCACTTTTCTTGGTAGAAACAAAAGATATGAGACCTTTTTGCTCAATATGTAGAAAAATATTCTTAAATGAAGTAAATGCTAGTGCCATTATCTTGACATAATGATATGCGCTCGCCATTACATTTCTTGAAACCAGCAAACTTATACTAAAAACTAATTTATTGTTCTTAATGGAAAGGCAACAAGGCAAGCGCTTGTTACTCTCGGGTCTATTAGCCGCTCAGGCAAATCATATTGTCTAAAAATGCATTTTTCCATGGATAACATGACATCATCGCGCCAAGTGCGTGCTCTTTCAGTCAATATATACAGCCCAGCCCCCGGCCAAAATTGTAATTTTGAAGAATGTACCTGAATGTGCATGAACTATTTCTGTTCAAAATTGTTTGAAATGTTAAATGTTTAAATATTAACTGTCAGTTTACTGTACTGTGCCAACTGTACTACTATATGAGTACCTATTTTCTATTGTTTCATTGAAAATAAAACTGCAAAGTCCATTTGGCTGTCATCTGTTTTAATTATGAGACACAATTGTGTCAAAGTCATGATTTTTGTTATTTCATGCTTGAAATAAGAAATGATTACTTTAAAAAAGGTGAGTGTTGATGACACAGCTTTGCAACACTTGATATTCTAGTTTCAAGCATGTTTTACTCAATATAGGTCATCACATCTGTAATATCTTACTGAGATCATTTAGGACCAAAACACTTGAAACAAGTAAAACACTCTAACATAAAATCTGCTTAGTGAGAAGAATGATCTTATCAGACAGAAAATAAGCAAATGTCACCCTTATTTGACATATTTCATCTTACTTAGATTTCAGTTTTTGCAGTGTAGTTTGTAAGGCACAGGTAAAATGCGAGACAAAAAAAATAAAAATAAAATAAAGACAGTGACATTGGCTGACTCTACCACTTAAATGTTTTTTATGAATTTGCATCCTCATATGCGGGACAACTTTGGGGCTACTACAAATAGCTTGTTATTGCATGGTCTAAAAGTCAAGTCAGAGCAACATTTGTCAGCAAAACCCCACCAGTCCTACGAAACGGGTACGGTAACTACTTTAGGCTTGCCTGGCAATTGGTAGAGAGTACGGGTAACTGATGGCTGCCTCTTCTCTACCCCCTCAGGAGCAGTATGAGCTCTACTGTGAGATGGGCTCCACCTTCCAGTTATGCAAGATCTGTGCAGAGAATGACAAGGATGTGAAGATTGAGCCTTGCGGTCATCTCATGTGCACTTACTGCCTCACGGCATGGCAGGTAGGAGGAGGCAATAGGGGTGTACCGGTATGCCGTAGTCACAATTCCAGACGCACTTTTGTTATCAGGTCATGGTTTGGTTCACAGAATTTGCAAAATGTTGAACGGCTTAGCTTTTGTATGAACCGTTTTAATGATTTGTGATATGAAAAGTAAATTAAAAACTACAAAACTGTAAGCAGGTAATTCTCCAATAAATATCCAATACATAGGGGGAAAAAAATTATTTTTAGGAAAGTGCAGACAGCCTCAATTAATATATTTTGAAAACATTGTAAAATGCGGCAATAATAGTTTCAGCTTGTAGCTTTCATTCCGAACTCTGTTGTAAAATGCTGGCTCGCTGGTTTCGTTTCATTCACTTTATACTTTGTCCGTTTAAAGTATTTCACAAGAAGGTAAAGTGGTCCCAAACACGAAGAAAGTTTTTAAGCTCTGGCTTCTGGCTGGCACTATCGATTACCTTGACGTCCGCTTGCCAAAGGCTGGGCTGCCCAGTTTCCCCTGCAGGGATTAAGCCTTAGTTCTAGACCAGGGGTCGGCAACCCGCGGCTCCGGGTCTGATGCGGCTCAGCAGCTTACTTGCTGAACCCCCCAATTTTCCCGTGAGACTTCCGGATTTCAGTGCCTCTCGCAGAAAACTCCCGGGATTAATATTCACCGATTTTCACCCTTACGGCTATAATAAGGGCGTGCCATGATGATACAACATTTGCCGCTCTCTACAATCTGTATTAACAGCGTGCCAGCCCAACACTTGTTATACAATATACATCTTCTGCTTGCACACGTACGTGACAGCAAGGCATACTTGGTCAACAGCCACACAGGTTACACTGACGGTGACCATATAAAACAACTTTAACACTCTTACTAATAATGCGCCACACTTTGAACCAAACAAGAATGACAAACACATTTCGTGAGAACATCTGCACCTTAACACAACATAAACACAACAGAACAAACACCCAGAATCCCATGCAGCCCTGACTCTTCCGGGCTACATTATACACCCCTGCTACCACCAAACCCCGCCCCCACCCCAAGCCTGCTCCCTCACACATGGTTGAGGTGGGAGGGGTTTGGTAGCAGGGGTGTATAATGTATCCCGGAAGAGTTAGGGCTGCATGGGATTCTGGGTATTTGTCCTGTTGTGTTTATGTTGTGTTACGGTGCAAATGTTCTCCCGAAATGTGTTTGTCATTCTTGTTTGATGTGGGTTCACAGTGCAGCACATTATTAGTAAGAGTGTTAAAGTTTTTTTTATACCGCCACCATCAGTGTGACCTGTGTGGTTGTTCACCAAGTATGCCTTGCTGTCACCTACGTGAGCAAGCGGAAGCCCCATACAACGTGTGACTGATCAGGCACGCTGGTTGTAGTGGGCGCTATATGCTGTACCATCACGGCACGCATGACGCTGACAAGCGCTATTCATTTAAAGCTTAACAATTCCATAAAAAGGTGTGGGCAGCGTGTCTGAGACCCTTGGTTCATACATAGCACAAAGCAAAAAAAAAACTTTGTATGCAGTGTTATTTCATTTAAAATTTCAAACATTTTTGCGGCTCCCATTGTTTTCTATAATTTTTGAAACTGGTCAAAATGTTTGGCGTGATTTTCAGCAGCTGCCTTTTCTTACGTGAGCACACGAATGGTTTCCTCCCGTCCGCCATCTGCTTTTCAGCAGCATGTCGCCGTTGTTCGCCGTCTACTTTTCAGCAGCACGTCGCCGTCGTTCGCGTGGTAGCAGAAGGATGGTTTCCTCCTGTCCGCCGTCTGCTTTTCAGCAGCACATCGCCGTCGTTCGCCGTCTACTTTTCAGCAGCACGTCGCCGTCGTTCGCGTGGTAGCAGAGGATGGTTTCCTCCCGTCCGCCGTCTGCTTTTCAGCAGCACGTCGCTGTTGTCTGCCGTCTACTTTTCAGCAGCACGTCGCCGTCGTTCGCGTGGTAGCAGAAGGATGGTTTCCTCCCGTCCGCCGTCTGCTTTTCAGCAGCACGTCGCCGTCGTTCGCCGTCTACTTTTCAGCAGCACGTCGCCGTCGTTCGCGTGGTAGCAGAGGATGGTTTCCTCCCGTCCGCCGTCTGCTTTTCAGCAGCACGTCGCCGTCGTTCGCCGTCTACTTTTCAGCAGCACGTCGCCGTCGTTCGCCGTCTACTTTTCAGCAGCACGTCGCCGTCGTTCGCGGTCTACTTTTCAGCAGCACGTCGCCGTCGTTCACGTGGTAGCAGAGGATGGTTTCCTCCCGTCCGCCGTCTGCTTTTCAGCAGCACGTCGCCGTCTGCTTTTCAGCAGCACGTCGCCGTCGTTCGCCGTCTACTTTTCAGCAGCACGTCGCCGTCGTTCGCGTGGTAGCAGAAGGATGGTTTCCTCCCGTCCGCCGTCTGCTTTTCAGCAGCACGTCGCCGTCGTTCGCCGTCTACTTTTCAGCAGCACGTCGCCGTCGTTCGCGTGGTAGCAGAAGGATGGTTTCCTCCCGTCCGCCGTCTGCTTTTCAGCAGCACGTCGCCGTCGTTCGCCGTCTACTTTTCAGCAGCACGTCGCCGTCGTTCGCGTGGTAGCAGAGGATGGTTTCCTCCCGTCCGCCGTCTGCTTTTCAGCAGCACGTCGCCGTCGTTCGCGTGGTAGCAGAGGATGGTTTCCTCCCGTCCGCCGTCTGCTTTTCAGCAGCATGTCGCCGTTGTTCGCCGTCTACTTTTCAGCAGCACGTCACCGTTGTTCGCGTGGTAGCAGAGGATGGTTTCCTCCCGTCCGCCGTCTGCTTTTCAGCAGCACGTCGCCGTCTGCTTTTCAGCAGCACGTCGCCGTCGTTCGCCGTCTACTTTTCAGCAGCACGTCGCCGTCGTTTGCGTGGTAGCAGAGGATGGTTTCCTCCCGTCCGCCGTCTGCTTTTCAGCAGCACGTCGCCGTCGTTCGCGTGGTAGCAGAAGGATGGTTTCCTCCCGTCCGCCGTCTGCTTTTCAGCAGCACGTCGCCTTTGGCGTGCTTTTCAGCAGCTGCCTTTTCTCCGTCTCGCTCTCGCGGTGTACTGTGCTCCGCGTCTTGCCTCTTGCTCTCCACCTCTCCTCCCGTCTCTCTTGGCTGTTACCCTTTTATAGACAGACAGATTATCTGATTGTGCCCAGCTGCCCGACCCACGCACCTGTAGTCCATTTGGACGCGGGTCCGCGGGCCACGCCCCCTCGCCGCCATCTTGGAGCGGGCCCCGGTGTCGGACCGCCGGCCCCGCCTCTCCACATTGATGTTCCTCAACAATTAATTTTCCTTTCTCCATTCTAGATTAGGAGTCAAAATCCAGTTTCACACACATACACGCCGTTAAAATGTATATTAAAAGACTCCTACCCAGGTTTTCAACGCCCCTTACTTTTTGCACAATGTGCAAAGTCGTTGTTGTTTACCTTAGTGTTGAGACTTTGTAGTCTGGAACTAGTTGACCTGAAATTAAGTGACATCTCAGACAGCAACTGGATTAGTGTGGATTCATTTAAACCAGATTAGTTTAGTCCTGGTTGTAAGTAAGTACATTTTATTTATAAAGCGCTTTTCACAGATAAAATCACAAAGCGCTGTACAAAACATAGGTAAAGTAAAACAACAATTCTATTAAAACAGGGGCAACATCATAAAAATGATACAACGTGGATTAAAAATGATAGTTAAAAGGTGCATTAACTAAAAGCTTTACTAAAAAGAGAAGTTTTCAAATGTTTCTTAAAAGTTTCAACACAGTCAAGATCACGAAGGGACTGGTGCAAAGTGTTCCAGAGTTCCGTGGAATGCCAGGTCTCCACGGGTTTTAAAACAAGTTTTTGGGGTCTTTAGAAGACCCTGGCCTGAAGACCGTAGGCTGCGCCCCGAAGAGTAGGGGCACAACAAGTCAGTGATGTACTGCATACCTGCCAACTACTCCGGTTTTCCCGTAATTAGTACGGTTTTCATCAACCTATTCCGGGTTACGGTTGCAGTGATAAAAAATTACGGTTTTTCATTAATTTAAAAAAAAATATTTTTTTTTAAGTTTTATTCACGAAATCGCGTAACAACAATGACAATCGACACTGCTTCCCGTAACTTCCTATCGAGCCATTCCGAATGCCATGCGCGAGGCTATTTATAGCACCGCTGCCAAGCACGAGGCACCAGTTGCCATTGTTTCCAAACGCGCGAACGATCATGGAATCAGCCGGAGAAAAATCGCAAACGAGTCTTAAACCGAAAAGAAAACTGCAGTCATTCCGTGAAGAATATTCAAAAGCCTATCCGGGAATAATTATCCGTTCCAAAAAGGGTGAAAACTACGCGAATTGCACCTCGTGCAGACAAGATTTTTCGATCGGACACGGAGGAATTAGCGATGTAAAAGACCACGTTGGGACAAAAAAACACAAGTCTAATGCCGTTGCTAGCGATACAAGTGGAAAACTTTCAACGTTTTTCGTCGCCCAAACAGATTCTTTGGATGTGATGAATGCCGAAGTTTTATTTACGGAGGCAATAATTGAGCATGGACTTCCAATCGCACTGGCTGATCACATGGGACAGTTATTTCGGAAAATGTTTCCCGACTCGAAAATCGCCAACAAATATGGATGTGGTAGAACCAAAACATCAAACATTATTCAGTGTCTTGGAACAGAATCCTCAAAAAGTATCGCCGATGTCAGCATAACTACCAAAATACAGAAGTATGTCCTTAATATTTTTGCAGTGCTATTTCTGTTGAAAAGTTCAAATGATTACATTAGAGATGTGATGTGCCACTTTTCAAGTGTCTGATGGCTTAAATTAATTTTCATTAATTTTTCATATTTTGAATTCTTTTGAAAGGCTTACAAAAAAACTACATTTGAATTGTAATTCCATGCTATTGACAGGACTATTAATTTTAATGAAGTTAGCTTACCATGTTTACAGTATGATAATTGTGATAGAAATGTGAATTTTAGGCACAGAATATTTTTTACAATTGAACAAGGCAGTAGATTATACAAGCTTGGACAGAAAGTTAATAATGACACCAATTTTTTTTTTTTATGGAATTGTTTAGTACTGTTTTACCATTTGTTTACTGTAAAAAGTGTTTATACTTTCAATGAACAAATTGAAGTCTTGTGAAAGGTTGACAGGATAACTGGCATTAACTGTCAAAATAATTTCAAACTATTGAAGTTAGCTTACAGAATAAACATGTCAATCAACCCATATGATTTTTGCTGTAATATTTTTGTTTTGAAAAGTCACTGTGACTGATAGAAAAGTGATGGTTTTAGCAACATTTTAACCTGTCTAAATGCTAATAATCATTTTGCGTCGGCCTGAACCCCCCACCAGGACTTTGCCTGGTTTTTCTGATTTCAAAAGTTGGCAGGTATGGTAATGTCAGGACTAAAATGTTAAACTCAATGCGGAATTTAACGGGAAGCCAATGAAGACTGGATAAAACGGGGGTGATACGGGCTATTTCTGGGTGCTCCGGTCTAAAGTCTGGCATTTCTGGCAAGTCTTGTATTTATGCCCTGAATGCGAAACCAGACTTATGTGTTTAGGGAGTAGATGCTTGAGAATGCATATATATTTAAGAGTTCTTTCTTTATTCATAATCATGTTTAAAGCAGCTAATATTTTCCCATGTGTACTCTTTTTGCTTGTATCTTATGTCCGCAAGTAAACTCTGTGCTTTACCTTGAAGCGGTTGGAATGTGGGAGTATAGCATACTCCCTTTTTACCTTATCTGTATTAGAACAATGAGGCTGTTTCCTTTCTGGGCAGGGAGGGGGCTGTTTTCGTATTCAATAAGTTGTCTCCTCCCGTTTGATTTTCAGACCTCTTCTGATTGCTGGTATCAGCGCACTGAAGAACTGGTCTCCTAAAGCTTTAGTAAAACTTGATAATATTCCTATTCTGTCTTGATGGTCCTTCTTACTCAACATATATGTCATCTGAAAGAACTTGGGATTGACCAGTGACTTTAATGAAAGGAAGACTGGTCAGACGCAACAATTGTGAGGCAGTTACACTTCCTGTCTATCACTTAAACTAGGTTTGATATCAGATTACAAATGCATGTATCGTTACACCCCTATAGTTGCTAAGTATGTAAAAATAAAAAAAAGGCTAAGTTTACTCACCACTTGTGCAATTGGTCCAGGAATCGGAGGGTCAAGGCACGGGCTGCCCATTCTGCCGCTGCGAGATTAAAGGTACCGAGCCCATCGTGGTGGATCCCTTTGACCCCAAGGACAACAGCGGGGGCTCTTGCAGGGGCATGTTCGGAGCCGAGGGAGCGCCGTCGCCCAGCTATGACGACGACGACGACGACCGGCTCGAAGACCCTCACCTTATGATGAGCAAACTCGCTTGTACAAAGGTGAGATGGGTGTGGGGGGGATGCCTGGTTTTTCCAAGTACATTCTTTGGCATACTCTGAAGGTTTGTTTCTCCGAGGAGCACCTGAAGGATGTTTCTGACCCTTTTTACATCACGTAAAACTCACAATTCCTATCTGACGTCTTTCATCTCTGTCTTTGTTTCTTTTTGTGCCAGTCACTTGATTACACACATACTTTATGTGCCTCTGCATAGTGGAGGTGTGCAAGATAAACACACTTAAATGTGCTCAACTTTCTCTTTTTTTTCCATATGTTTGGCGTGTTGACGCAAAGTGAGTCACAGTTGTTCCATTACATCCTCAGAAAAATCAACACCTATCCCAAAGTTTCAACACATTACACATCTTGGACATTAAAGTTGGTCTGGGCAGGGATAAATATTTTCCTCCCTACTATAGAGGCAGCTCTTCTGAATGACATTGTAACCAGGCTGCAATATTATAATGTCAATTGGCATTTACCAGAGGTGGGAACAAGTCATTGTTTTGCAAGTCATAAGTAAGTCTCAAGTCTTTGCCCTCAAGTCCCGAGTCAAGACAGGCAAGTCTCGAGTCAAGACTTGAAAGTCTCAACCACAGACTAATATATTTACACAGATTGTGTATGCTTCTAAAACGCTGTATTTATTTATTAAAACAAGTGCATTTGAAATTGCAGGGGAAAAAAATAGTGCTGACATTGCACTTCCTAATAGCACTATTAAGCAGTCATTTTAAACATTTAACTCATTCCTTTACAGAATAAACACATTTGAAAAAACAAGTGTAACTGTACTTATTTGCACTAAAGTGTTAACATTATATTTCCATGGCATATTGCATTGTAACTAGTTCCACAGCAGTTTCTATCCTGGTCTTACCTTATCTCATTGATCTCATCTCATACTGTATGTGTGTTGATGTGTGCGTACACATGAAAAACATAACAAATACATGAACATAACAATGAACAGAGTTGTACTTTTTCGATGTCAGGGCCCTATGCAGTATGTACACATATTCTTAATATTGTATACATTTTAACTGACCTTTATTTGACTATGTTTGTCTTTTTGTAGGTGGCTAAAATATGCGGTGCTGCTGACCGCCGTCTAACGTTACGTTACTGTGTGTGATACATTGACTAACGTTACGTTACTGTGTGTGATACATTGTCTAACTTTACTGTGTGTGATACATTGACTAACGTTACGTTACTGTGTGTGATACATGGACTAACGTTACGTTACTGTGTGTGATACATTGACCAACGTTACTGTGTGTGATACATGGACTAATGTTATGTTACTGTGTGTGATACATGGACTAATGTTATGTTACTGTGTGTGATACATTGACTTAACGTTACTGTGTGTGATACATGGACTAATGTTATGTTACTGTGTGTGATACATGGACTAATGTTATGTTACTGTGTGTGATACATTGACTAACGTTACTGTGTGTGATACATGGACTAATGTTATGTTACTGTGTGTGATACATGGACTAATGTTATGTTACTGTGTGTGATACATTGACTAACGTTACTGTGTGTGATACATTGTCTAACGTTACTGTGTGTGATATGTGGACTAACGTAACGTTATGTATAGGCACCTCATGCAACCCTGCTTAAAAAAAATCACTTAAAAAGTATGTATAAGGTAGTGAACTGCAGTGGACGCAACAGATTGCCGTGTTTGCAATAACGTTACAACGTTAGCAGTGAGTTTACAGCCTCACTGATGTAACTACTTGGCAAATAAAAGTTACGTTACTTAGCCAATAAAACATTCAAAACTTACCCTTTTTTGTGCAAGTTCAAATGTCGAACGAAGTTGGAAGTTGTTGCGTCTCCGTCTGTAATCTTCGAACCGCATGTTTTGCATACTGCAACTCCTTTTTTGTTGACCAAGTCGTAGTTTTTATACCCAAACGAAACTATCTTTGGTATAAATTTTTTCTCACTGGCGCGTTGTTTGACAGCTCTTCTTCGTTGGTTGTCCTGCAATTTGAAGAAGTCTGGAGCTTAAGTCACAGAGAGGTTTCTTAAGTGCAGAAATTATGACTAAAATGGCGAAGCTGTATTTCTATTGGCACTTAAATTTTGTTGACCGTTTATTTAGGAAAATAAATATTATTATTAATTTACTTAGAATTTATTTTAGTGCTGTGTAATTGTAAGTCCCTTTTTTATAGTATATTTGATTAATATTTATTTTTGTAATCATCCTGATCTAAACGTTGATAATAATCCTTGTGATTTGTTTTATATCATTTGACAAGGTGTATCCTGTTAAATGAAAGTAGGTTGAGTATATATGTACATATTAATAATATTATGATGATATGATGAATTAAGTGTAAGAATCATAATTGAGTGTTCATATTTGAGTGGGCCCCGGGTTCAACTATACGGGGAAAGTTGGTCAAATAAGGTCAAAAGGTTACGAGCCCCTGACCCAAATCATACTAAAAGACCAGAAAGATGATTGTTAAAAGACAGAGGAAACTTTTTGAATAAATTGGATGATACACATGTTCTTATACCCAAAGACAATGCAGTTGAAATAATTAGTTTGCTGCAAACAAAGTTTTAATTTAACTCAGTGAAGGGAACCTCCACACCTTTTTCCTTTACTTTGAAATTATTTGATTTAAATGTTTCTTCTTGTTTTAATTGATGTTCCTCAACAATTAACTTTCCTTTCTCCATTCTAGATTAGGAGTCAAAATCCAGTTTCACACACATACACGCCGTTAAAATGTATATTAAAAGACTCCATCCCAGGTTTTCAACGCCCCTTACCTTTTGCACAATGTGCAAAGTCGTTGATTACCTTAGTGTTGAGACTTTGTAGTCTGGAACTAGTTGACCTGAAATTAAGTGACATCTCAGACAGCAACTGGATTAGTGTGGATTCATTTAAACCAGATTAGTTTAGTCCTGGTTGTAAGTAAGTACATTTTATTTATAAAGCGCTTTTCACAGATAAAATCACAAAGCGCTGTACAAAACATAGGTAAAGTAAAACAACAATTCTATTAAAACAGGGGCAACATCATAAAAAGGATACAAAGTGGATTAAAAATGATAGTCAAGTGCAACTGTACTTATTTGCACAAAAGTGTAAACATTGTATTTCCATGGCATATTGCATTGTAACTAGTTCCACAGCAGTTTCTATCCTGTTCTTACCTTATCTCATTGATCTCATCTCATACTGTATGTGTGTTGATGTGTGCGTACACATGAAAAACATAACAGCTCTTCTTCGTTGGTTGTCCTGCAATTTGATTGGATGAGAGCTGTGGGGTGAAAACCACGTGGATGTAATTTGATTGGATGTTGTACTGAGAGCACACACGTACACAATGAAAGATACGGAGCGCTCCTGAATAACTTTTTCATCTTTGGGTTTTGGGGAAAGTAGCAAGTCAAAAGGCTCAAGTCCAAGTGAAGTCACAAGTCATTGATGTTAAAGTCCAAGTCCAGTTGCAAGTCTCTTTACATTTTGTCAAGTCCAGTCTAAAGTCATCAAATTCATGATTCGAGTCCAAGTCTTGTGACTCGAGTCCACACCGCTGGCATTTACCAGAAATTGTACAAACTTACTTATATAAAGAGTGCTGTAGTTTTATGTCCTGTCATCCACTTTGAGGAAGCGGTAACAGTTTTTTCTGTCTGGCAGTATTATGAAATGTGTGTTCTCCATTATGTTGACCTTTTAATGTTGTGTGTGCTGCAGGTAGAACGCCCCCCATCGCCAATGTCCATAGCTCCTCACTCCTCCCTTCCACCTGTGCCGCCCAGACTAGACCTGCTTACACACAGACCCCCCAACCTGCCTGGCGCTTCCAGTCCTGGAGTCACTAATAAGGTGAGTCCAGCAGGCCAATGCGCTTCTTGATTCAGTCTCAACCACTAAGTTACTGTACTTGGATGTATGGAAAGTCACGGTAAACATTCAAAATGCAAATCCTTTTAATATTATTGTTTGGAAAACATAATTCATGCCCAACCGTTTGGCCCACTGTTAGACTTGTAAATAGAGCAACCCCCCCTCGTTATACTTGTGAGTATGGCAGACAGAGATAGTAGGTGTTGAGGAAATGACTCATATTGCAAAGGTTTCAGCTAACCAATGACATCAGTAAGTGTAGAGGAAGTGGGCGCGTTCTGTTCCTGTGTGGCAGTTGTTCATGCAAACAGGCCGACACTTTCCCCCCGAGTGCTGCTTCATATATTAAACATACTCAACTTCCATGGCTTCTGTTAGTTCATGAATAACTACATTGTCTAAAAGGAAGAATTGAGTGTAGATATAAGATCAAATATCTATGACTATATGGCAAGCTTGGTGGAAGAAACTGCATGTAAGTTGTCAAAACTGAGCAGTATTTTTTAGAAGCATAATGTTTATGCCAGTCTTTTTCAACCTTTTTGGAGCCAAGGCACATTTTTGTTCATTCATCATCAACTCTCACTATTATGTTAGATCCACTATGGACTGGACTCTCACACTATTATGTTAGATCCACTATGGACTGGACTCTCTCACTATTATGTTAGATACACTATGGACTGGACTCTCACACTATTATGTTAGATCCACTATGGACTGGACTCTCACTATTATGTTAGATCCACTATGGACTGGACTCTCTCACTATTATGTTACATCCACTATGAACTGGACTCTCACACTATTATGTTAGATCCACTATGGACTGGACTCTCACACTATTATGTTAGATCCACTATGGACTGGACTCTCACACTATTATGTTAGATCCACTATGGACTGGACTCTCACACTATTATGTTAGATCCACTATGGACTGGACTCTCACTATTATGTTAGATCCACTATGGACTGGACTCTCACACTATTATGTTAGATCCACTATGGACTGGACTCTCACACTATTATGTTAGATCCCCTATGGACTGGACTCTCACACTATTATGTTAGATCCACTATGGACTGGACTCTCACACTATTATGTTAGATCCACTATGGACTGGACTCTCACACTATTATGTTAGATCCACTATGGACTGGACTCTCACACTATTATGTTAGATCCACTATGGACTGGACTCTCACACTATTATGTTAGATCCACTATGGACTGGACTCTCACACTATTATGTTAGATCCACTATGGACTGGACTCTCACTATTATGTTAGATCCACTATGGACTGGACTCTCACACTATTATGTTAGATCCACTCTGGACTGGACTCTCACTATTATGTTAGA
Source organism: Nerophis lumbriciformis (assembly GCF_033978685.3). Lineage (NCBI taxonomy): Eukaryota > Metazoa > Chordata > Actinopteri > Syngnathiformes > Syngnathidae > Nerophis > Nerophis lumbriciformis. The sequence continues at coordinate 41,081,973 of NC_084564.2, forward strand.
TCCACTATGGACTGGACTCTCACTATTATGTTAGATCCACTATGGACTGGACTCTCACACTATTATGTTAGATCCACGATGGACTGGACTCTCACTATTATGTTAGATCCACTATGGACTGGACTCTCACACTATTATGTTTGATCCACTATGGACTGGACTCTCACACTATTAACTAGATCCACTATGGACTGGACTCTCACCCTATTATGTTAGATCCACTATGGACTGGACTCTCACACTATTAACTAGATCCACTATGGACTGGACTCTCACGCTATTATGTTAGATCCACTATGGACTGGACTCTCTCACTATTATGTTAGATCCACTATGGACTGGACTCTCACTATTATGTTAGATCCACTATGGACTGGACTCTCACTATTATGTTAGATCCACTATGGACTGGACTCACACTATTATGTTAGATCCACTATGGACTGGACTCTCACACTATTATGTTAGATCCACGATGGACTGGACTCTCACTATTATGTTAGATCCACTATGGACTGGACTCTCACACTATTATGTTTGATCCACTATGGACTGGACTCTCACACTATTAACTAGATCCACTATGGACTGGACTCTCACCCTATTATGTTAGATCCACTATGGACTGGACTCTCACACTATTAACTAGATCCACTATGGACTGGACTCTCACGCTATTATGTTAGATCCACTATGGACTGGACTCTCTCACTATTATGTTAGATCCACTATGGACTGGACTCTCACTATTATGTTAGATCCACTATGGACTGGACTCTCACTATTATGTTAGATCCACTATGGACTGGACTCACACTATTATGTTAGATCCACTATGGACTGGACTCTCACACTATTATGTTAGATCCACTATGGACTGGACTCTCACACTATTATGTTAGATCCACTATGGACTGGACTCTCACACTATTATGTTAGATCCACTATGGACTGGACTCTCACTATTATGTTGGATCCACTATGGACTGGACTCTCACTATTATGTTAGATCCACTATGGACTGGACTCTCACAATGTTAGATCCACTATGGACTGGACTCTCACTATTATGTTAGATCCACTATGGACTGGACTCTCACTATTATGTTAGATCCACTATGGACTGGACTCTCACACTATTATGTTATATCCACTATGGACTGGACTCTCTCACTATTATGTTAGATCCACCATGGACTGGACTCTCACAATGTTAGATCCACTATGGACTGGACTCTCTCACTATTATGTTCGATCCACTATGGACTGGACTCTCACTATTATGTTAGATCCACTATGGACTGGACTCTCACACTATTATGTTAGATCCACTATGGACTGGACTCTCACACTATTATGTTAGATCCACTATGGACTGGACTCTCACTATTATGTTAGATCCACTATGAACTGGACTCTCACTATTATGTTAGATCCACTATGGACTGGACTCTCACAATGTTAGATCCACTGTGGACTGGACTCTCTCACTATTATGTTAGATCCACTATGGACTGGACTCTCACTATTATGTTAGATCCACTATGGACTGGACTCTCACTATTATGTTAGATCCACTATGGACTGGACTCTCACTATTATGTTAGATCCACTATGGACTGGACTCTCACTATTATGTTAGATCCACTATGGACTGGACTCTCACTATTATGTTAGATCCACTATGGACTGGACTCTCACACTATTATGTTAGATCCACTATGGACTGGACTCTCACACTATTATGTTAGATCCACTATGGACTGGACTCTCACACTATTAACTAGATCCACAATGGACTGGACTCTCACTATTATGTTAGATCCAATATGGACTGGACTCTCACAATATTATGTTAGATCCACTATGGACTGGACTCTCACACTATTATGTTAGATCCACTATGGACTGGACTCTCACACTATTATGTTAGATCCACTATGGACTGGACTCTCACACTATTATGTTAGATCCACTATGGACTGGACTCTCACACTATTATGTTAGATCCACTATGGACTGGACTCTCACACTATTATGTTAGATCCACTATGGACTGGACTCTCACACTATTATGTTAGATCCACTATGGACTGGACTCTCACACTATTATGTTAGATCCACTATGGACTGGACTCTCACTATTATGTTAGATCCACTATGGACTGGACTCTCACTATTATGTTAGGTCCACTATGGACTGTACTCTCACACTTATGTTAGATCCACTATGGACTGGACTCTCACAATGTTAGATCCACTATGGACTGGACTCTCTCACTATTATGTTATATCCACTATGGACTGGACTCTCATTATTATGTTAGATCCACTATGGACTGGACTCTCACAATGTTAGATCCACTATGGACTGGACTCTCACACTATTATGTTAGATCCTCTATGGACTGGACTCTCACACTATTATGTTAGATCCACTATGGACTGGACTCTCACACTATTATGTTAGATCCAATATGGACTGGACTCTCACACTATTATGTTAGATCCACTATGGACTGGACTCTCACTATTATGTTAGATCCACTATGGACTGGACTCTCACACTATTATGTTAGATCCACTCTGGACTGGACTCTCACTATTATGTTAGATCCACTATGGACTGGACTCTCACACTATTATGTTAGATCCACTATGGACTGGACTCTCACTATTATGTTAGATCCACTATGGACTGGACTCTTACACTATTATGTTAGATCCACTATGAACTGGACTCTTACACTATTATGTTAGATCCACTATGGACTGGACTCTCACTATTATGTTAGATCCACTATGGACTGGACTCTCACACTATTATGTTAGATCCACTATGGACTGGACTCTCACACTATTATGTTAGATCCACTATGGACTGGACTCTCACACTATTATGTTAGATCCACTATGGACTGGACTCTCACACTATTATGTTAGATCCACTATGGACTGGACTCTCACACTATTATGTTAGATCCACTATGGACTGGACTCTCACTATTATGTTAGATCCACTATGGACTGGACTCTCACAATGTTAGATCCACTATGGACTGGACTCTCTCACTATTATGTTGGATCCACTATGGACTGGACTCTCACTATTATGTTAGATCCACTATGGACTGGACTCTCACAATGTTAGATCCACTATGGACTGGACTCTCTCACTATTATGTTAGATCCACTATGGACTGGACTCTCACACTATTATGTTCGATCCACTATGGACTGGACTCTCACTATTATGCTAGATCCACTATGGACTGGACTCTCACACTATTATGTTAGATCCACTATGGACTGGACTCTCACTATTTTTGTTAGATCCACTATGGACTGGACTCTCACTATTATGTTAGATCCACTATGGACTGGACTCTCACACTATTATGTTAGATCCACTATGGACTGGACTCTCACACTATTATGTTAGATCCACTATGGACTGGACTCTCACTATTATGTTAGATCCACTATGGACTGGACTCTTACACTATTATGTTAGATCCACTATGGACTGGACTCTCACTATTATGCTAGATCCACTATGGACTGGACTCTCACACTATTATGTTAGATCCACTATGGACTGGACTCTCACTATTTTTGTTAGATCCACTATGGACTGGACTCTCACTATTATGTTAGATCCACTATGGACTGGACTCTCACACTATTATGTTAGATCCACTATGGACTGGACTCTCACACTATTATGTTAGATCCACTATGGACTGGACTCTCACTATTATGTTAGATCCACTATGGACTGGACTCTTACACTATTATGTTAGATCCACTATGGACTGGACTCTCACACTATTATGTTAGATCCACTATGGACTGGACTCTCTCACTATTATGTTAGATCCACTATGGACTGGACTCTCACTATTATGTTAGATCCACTATGGACACACAATTGTCAATTTTCTTGGCAATGTGGTCAGAGAGATACATTTTCCTTTTCACTTCCTCATGCACTCCCAAGTCAAAGTAAAAAATGAGGTTTAACATGAGTTGATCAGCGTCTCTGCTTCCAACTAACCCATTGGGCTCTTGTCTCTAGGTAGCGTCTCATCACAAAGACAAGCCACTCCCTCTCCCCCCAGCACTGAGGGATCTCCCCCCGCCCCCGCCCCCCGACCGCCCTCACTCAGCCATGCCGTGCTCGGAGGCACGCGTGCAGAGGCGGCCCTTGCCGTGCACGCCCTGCGAACTCCCGCCGGCGCCCCCGAACCGGCCGCCTGCCGACTGGAGCTCCCGGCCCGTCCTAAAAGCCCTGACTTCCTCCTCCTCCTCGTCATCCGCCTCCTCTTCTATGTCCAGTCAGGTCTCTATTGTGGATCTTCGTGCAGGTGTCAGGGAGCTCTCCAACCGACACTCCCTCCCTCTGGCCCTGCCCTCGGCTCTGGACATGCGCACGGACCCACAGAAGAACAACTCCACGAGTTTGGACCATCAGCTGGTCAGCATGAAGCAAACCAAACCCACATTTTTAACCTGTTTTTTTTATGTCACAATCTGTTGTTGATTCTGGTCCCTTTTCTTGGTATTCCTTCCCTTTTAGAACTTTTCGTCGGTGGTGGGTCAGGACTACGACAACAACAAAGTCAAGCCGTCATCTTCTGCCAATGCCATCTACTCCCTGGCAAGCAGGTATTTTGATTCATATGTTAGAGGACAGCATGCAGTGTTTCCCACAGGGCAGGCATCTATTTGTGGTGGTGTGGTCGGGGGGCGGGGGATGGCGGTGGCAGCGGCCATGACCAAGAAGAACGCAGAGTTGGAATATACCGTATTTTCCGCACCATAAGGCGCCCTGGGTTATAAGCCGCGCCTTCAATGAACGGCATATTTCAAAACTTTGTCCACCTATAAGCCGCCCCGTGTTATAAGCCGCATCTAACTGCGCTAAAGGAATGTCAAAAAAACAGTCAGATAGGTCAGTCAAACTTTAATAATATATTAAAAACCAGCGTGATGTGGGCGCGCATGGAGTCGTATATCAACATGGACGGAGCTGCGTGAAAAAAGCCACCCGGCCTCTTCGCGTAAACTTAAACTTACCTTAACCACTCGCTCATCTTTTCTTCATCCATCCCTTCGAGTTAGCTTTTATGATGACGCCGGCTGGAAAGGTCTCTTTTGGCAAGGTCTTCCTTTTGAATATCACCATGGGTGGAAGTTTCTGGCCATTAGCATGGCAAGCTAGAACCACAGTGAAGGATGACTTCTCATTCCCTGTGGTGCGAATATTCACCGTACGTGCTCCCGTTGTATCCACAGTGCGGTTCACAGGAATATCAGTTGCTGTGAAATAGTAATCCGTGTGCGGATGGAGAGATTGCGTCTTTTCATGAACCGGATCCCTGTCGTTTAGTAGGAGCCATTTTGTGGTCTTTACAGATGTAAACAACACAAAGGAAATGTACGGTAATATCCGCGCGCTTTTTCTTCTTCTACGCGGGCGGGTGGTTGCTTACAGTAGAAGAAGAAGCGCTTCCTGTTCTATGGGGGCGGGTGCTTACCTTGGCGGTTGCTTGCGTAGAAGAAGAAGCGCTTCCTGTTCTACCGGGAAAAAAGATGGCGGCTGTTTACCGTAGTTACGAGACCGAAACTTTATGAAAATGAATCTTAATATTTATCCATATATAAAGCGCACCGGGTTATAAGGCGCACTGTCAGCTATTGAGAAAATTTGTGGTTTTTAGGTGCGCCTTATAGTGCGGAAAATACGGTATATTACCCTCGTATTTTGATCCGGCCGGTCCGTTCTTTTACTCCGTCGTCTTCTTCTTCTTCTTCTTCTTCTTCTTCTTCTGGCCCACCAGGTGAATTAAGTGCTATTGGCGGAGTTACAATGCATTGTAGGCTACCGCCACCTACTGCACCGGAGTTGTAACTACAAGCTACATTCACAGACAGAGTCCCATTGCTTTTATGAGCGGTCGAGCGAGTCAAAAGCCGAAAAATCCATTTGTGGCGGACGTAATTCTTTCGTGGCGGGCCGCCACAAATAAATGAATGTGTGGGAAACACTGGCATGTATCCGTGATGAGCACTGCAGCCTTGCTGCAAGAAAATTCTGGTTTTGAATCTCAATTAAAAATATTTGAACTTTCCTCCCAGGCCGCCTTCAGCGCTAAGGCCACTGGCAGCCGAGGAGGCCCACGACAGTGAGGAAGAGTCCGACTACATGATCCCATCCTCTCGCCCCCTCCTGTTGCCCATCACTACGCCGCCGATAGGAGAGAACCCTCCAATCCCGAGACCTCTACAGCCTCAGCCTAGGTATGTCCTCCAGATGCCAACACAAGGCACCGCCTCTTTCAATCTACGGGAGTCTTGCGTTCGAGTTGAGTTGAGTTTATTTCGAACATGCAAACATACAACATGATACATCACAATTTCCAGTTTCTCTTTTCAACATGTTGGAAAAGGAGTAGGAAAAAGCAGAGTTTATTTAATCCTACCCCTTTTCTTTTACATAGCAGTTGCCAAAATTTTAGTTCACTTCCTGTTCTCAATTTATTCACAAAATACTCCATAAGTAATCACAATAAAAATAAATAAATAAATAATAATTGGTGAAGTAAGATATATTTCATATGATGAGATAAGTAAGATTATTTTGAGAGTGAAAGAATGGATGAATTAAATACATTCAGAATGTTTATCATGGTTCTTCTTCTTTGTACTTTGTAAACACTTTAAGTTTGAAGAGTTTCTTGAAGTGGATCATATTAGTACATTGTTTGATTGCTTTGCTTAATCCATTCCATCATTTAGTTCCACATACTGATATACTGAAGGTCTTAAGTGTTGTACGTGCGTACAAATGTTTTAAATTACATTTTTCTCTAAGATTATATTTCTCCTCTTTTTTTGAGAAGAATTGTTGTATATTCTTGGGTAGCAGGTAGGGCTGCAGCTAACGATTATTTTTCTATCGATTAATCTATAGATTATTTTTTCGATTAATCGGTTAATCTATAGATTATTTTTTCGATTAATCTATAGATTATTTTTCCTTTTACCGATTATTTTTTTTATTTAAAATGAAGAGGAAAAAATAAATGTAGGCCAGTTTTTTCAAAAGGCATGGCTTTTATTTACAAAAAAAAAAAGTATGGCCACTCAGTCAACATTGACAACAACATGACAAAATATTCTGTAACAATGTAAACATTTAAAACTTTTAACATTTAACAAAATTAAAAGTAGCTTATTTGCTTTTTAATGTGCAAATATAAAAGTAAACATCCAGTGCAAATCTTAATATTCTGGAATAGTATAAGCATTTCAAAAGTAAAAGTATTGCTTATTTTGCTTTAAAATGTGCAAAAATAAAGCTAAACATCCAATACAAAAAAGTGCAAAACGGAAATATTCTGTAACAAGTGTAAACATTTCAACAAAAGTAAAAGTATTGCTTATTTGCTAAAATGTGCAAAAATAAAGCTAAACATCCAATACAAAAAAGTGTACAGTGTAAACATTTCAACAAAAGTAAAAGTATTGCTTATTTTGCTTAATAACACAACAATGATAGTATGATTAAAGTGAAAGTTAATTGTTCGTTTGTACATAGTATATGTTGTAAAAGGTATTTGCACAACTAATTAACGTTAGCGTTTGTGACACGTCTTGTGCCGTGGGGTTCTTTCAGGACCGACAGACTGAACGCCAGACGGCTTTGCCAGGTTTACAATCTTTTAATTTTACACAAAGTCTTTTCTCTTCCAACTCTTTTCTCTTTCTTTCCTCGCTTTTCAGCTCCTCTTCCTCGCTCGCTCGTCGTCCTCTGTCTCTTGCGGCGTCGCTCCCGGCGCGCCCCGCCTCGCCACTCGCTCGCCGCCGCCGCCGCCTCTCCACAGCGTTAAAGAGGAGCGCGTCTTTGTAAACACTGAACAGGCACGCCAAACGCGCCTCTCAGAGCAAACGGTGCTTTAGTTTATGAATTTACAACGCAGATACAAATGACACATTCATGTTTTTGTGTAATAATGACAACGTATACGCACGCGGACGATTGACTAGTTGATGGTGATGGCAAGAACGCTGTCGGGGGTTTTCTTTTCAAATGTTCGTTCATAGCCGTTGTGCTGCTATGATAGGCCATTTCCGCTCGACACAGTGTGCATACAACAACATTATTAGGCCGTTTATTGAAATACTCCCACACTTTTGACGACTTTTGGCGTGCTTTTTTTCCCCTCGCTCGCATCGTCTGCTTTGCGCTCCGCCATGACAGTAGTGTGACGTAAATATGCGACGCGCCGACGCACAAAAACGGCGTCGACGTATTTACGTAACCGATGACGCGTCGTTTCAGCCTTAGTAGCAGGTTATAGTTTGCTTTGTGTATCATTTTAGCTGTTTGTCGTGGAATTTCAGTATCTTTGATTCAATAAATAAAGTGTTTGTGTGTTCTCTATATGCAACATGATGTATTATTATAACTGATCTTTTTTGTAACACCGTTAATGAATGAAGTGTACTTTTGTAGTTATTTCCCCATATTTCTACACAGTAACTCAGATATGGTAACACTAGTGAGCAGTAGAGAATATGAAGTGATTTTTTGTCTAGAACATGTTTTGCTTTATTCATTATTGACGTGTTTTTTGCTACTTTATGTTGTATATTTTTTACCTGAGATTTCCAGTTCAATTTATCATCAATCATTATACCTAGAAATTTGGTTTCATTTACTCTTTCAATTTCTATTCCGTCTATTTGTATTTGTGTTTGACTTTCTCTTCTACTGTTACCAAATAGCATTATTTTAGTTTTACTGAGATTCAACAATAGTCTGTTTTTGTCAAACCATCTTTTTAATTTGTTAATTTCTTCTGTTATTATTTGTATTATCTTCTGTGTGTTCTCTCCTGAACAAAACGCTGTTGTATCATCCGCAAATAATACTAACTTTAAATCTTTTGTAACTTTACAAATGTCATTTATATATAGATTGAATAATTTAGGTCCTAGTATTGATCCCTGAGGTACACCACAGGATATATTTAGCGTTGTAGAGGTGTGTTGGCCTAGCTTCACCTATTGTTTCCTGTTCATTAGATAACTTCTTATCCAGTTTAAGACTAACCCTCTGATGCCTTATCGTTCTAGTTTTTTGATTAAAATATTGTGATTAATTGTGTCAAATGCTTTAGTTCGATCCATAAAAACTGCTGCCGCACATTTTTTACTATCTATTGCATTGGTAATTTCTTCTGTAATTTCAATTAAAGCCATTGAAGTTGAAACATTAGCTCTGTATCCATATTGGTTCTCTTCGAGTATTCTATTTTTATTTATGGAACTCTCTAATCTGTTATTGAACAGTTTTTCAATGATTTTAGAAAATTGTGGAAGTAAAGAAACAGGTCTATAGTTTGTAAATTGATGTTTGTCTCCAGTCTTATAAATTGGTGCAACTTTAGCTATTTTCATTTTGTTTGGAAATGTACCTGTTTGAAATGATTAATGGTCCTGAGATCTCTTCAATAACCTTCTTTATCCTTTCCATATCAATTCCGTTACAATCAATTCGTGTATCTCATTTTAACTAGGTGGCTAATCAAAACAGCGCCTACACAGGTTCCCAGCGTAATACACAAGTGATGTTATCTTGAGTGTCTTCCCCCGCCATGAGTCTTCAACTATAATGGGAAATGTGCGGTTCAAACACTGATGACATCTATTAAACAAGACAAGAAGCAAGGAATCATGCAGAGACAAGAGTTAAATTTGGCTCAATGAGGAGAGACGTATTGGACTGTACACTTAGTTACAGTTCCAACCTACGCTCTAAGGCACAGCCCACGTGCTCCTCTATTTATTTGGGAGGTCCCTGGTTACATCGCTGAGGCTGCTTCTGAAGGAAGGGGGGTAATCTCAGCAGCCCCAGTTAGACACAATATATGACTATTCATGAAATGCAAATGTGCTGACACTCGTGATATCGCCTTGTCTCTGCTTTGTCTGCGTCACGGCACTCGATGTTCGCCCTTGGCAGTCAGCAGGCCGGGTCTGGACACAAACACCGATACGAGACGACTCGCTTTGCACAGATAGAAAAGTACAACTTCAGCACAATTGATAATAACTATAGCAACAGCCTTAGCATAAGAGTTGTGTGATAACTTACACATAATTCTTCTAACATAATAGTGAGAGTCCAGTCCATAGTGGATCTAACATAATATTGTGAGAGTCCAGTCCATAGTGGATCTAACATAATATTGTGAGAGTCCAGTCCATAGTGGATCTAACATAATATTGTGAGAGTCCAGTCCATAGTGGATCTAACATAATAGTGTGAGAGTCCAGTCCATAGTGGATCTAACATAATATTGTGAGAGTCCAGTCCATAGTGGATCTAACATAATAGTGTGAGAGTCCAGTCCATAGTGGATCTAACATAATAGTGTGAGAGTCCAGTCCATAGTGGATCTAACATAATAGAGTGAGAGTCCAGTCCATAGTGGATCTAACATAATAGTGTGAGAGTCCAGTCCATAGTGGATCTAACATAATAGAGTGAGAGTCCAGTCCATAGTGGATCTAACATAATAGTGTGAGAGTCCAGTCCATAGTGGATCTAACATAATAGTGTGAGAGTCCAGTCCATAGTGGATCTAACATAATAGTGTGAGAGTCCAGTCCATAGTTGATCTAACATAATATTGTGAGAGTCCAGTCCATAGTGGATCTAACATAATAGTGTGAGAGTCCAGTCCATAGTGGATCTAACATAATAGTGTGAGAGTCCAGTCCATAGTGGATCTAACATAATAGTGTGAGAGTCCAGTCCATAGTGGATCTAACATAATAGTGTGAGAGTCCAGTCCATAGTGGATCTAACATAATATTGTGAGAGTCCAGTCCATAGTGGATCTAACATAATAGTGTGAGAGTCCAGTCCATAGTGGATCTAACATAATAGTGTGAGAGTCCAGTCCATAGTGGATCTAACATAATAGTGTGAGAGTCCAGTCCATAGTGGATCTAACATAATAGTGTAAGAGTCCAGTCCATAGTGGATCTAACATAATAGTGAGAGTCCAGTCCATAGTGGATCTAACATAATAGTGAGAGTCCAGTCCATAGTGGATCTAACATAATAGTGTGAGAGTCCAGTCCATAGTTGATCTAACATAATATTGTGAGAGTCCAGTCCATAGTGGATCTAACATAATAGTGTGAGAGTCCAGTCCATAGTGGATCTAACATAATAGTGTGAGAGTCCAGTCCATAGTGGATCTAACATAATAGTGTGAGAGTCCAGTCCATAGTGGATCTAACATAATAGTGAGAGTCCAGTCCATAGTGGATCTAACATAATAGTGTGAGAGTCCAGTCCATAGTGGATCTAACATAATAGTGTGAGAGTCCAGTCCATAGTGGATCTAACATAATAGTGTGAGAGTCCAGTCCATAGTGGATCTAACATAATAGTGTGAGAGTCCAGTCCATAGTGGATCTAACATAATAGTGTGAGAGTCCAGTCCATAGTGGATCTAACATAATAGTGTGAGAGTCCAGTCCATAGTGGATCTAACATAATAGTGTGAGAGTCCAGTCCATAGTGGATCTAACATAATAGTGTGAGAGTCCAGTCCATAGTGGATCTAACATAATAGTGAGAGTCCAGTCCATAGTGAATCTAACATAATAGTGTGAGAGTCCAGTCCATAGTGGATCTAACATAATAGTGTGAGAGTCCAGTCCATAGTGGATCTAACATAATAGTGTGAGAGTCCAATCCATAGTGGATCTAACATAATATTGTGAGAGTCCAGTCCATAGTGGATCTAACATAATAGTGTGAGAGTCCAGTCCATAGTGGATCTAACATAATATTGTGAGAGTCCAGTCCATAGTGGATCTAACATAATAGTGTGAGAGTCCAGTCCATAGTGGATCTAACATAATAGTGTGAGAGTCCAGTCCATAGTGGATCTAACATAATAGAGTGAGAGTCCAGTCCATAGTGGATCTAACATAATAGTGTGAGAGTCCAGTCCATAGTGGATCTAACATAATAGTGTGAGAGTCCAGTCCATAGTGGATCTAACATAATAGTGAGAGTCCAGTCCATAGTGGATCTAACATAATAGTGAGAGTCCAGTCCATAGTGGATCTAACATAATAGTGAGAGTCCAGTCCATAGTGGATCTAACATAATAGTGTGAGAGTCCAGTCCATAGTGGATCTAACATAATAGTGTGAGAGTCCAGTCCATAGTGGATCTAACATAATATTGTGAGAGTCCAGTCCATAGTGGATCTAACATAATAGTGTGAGAGTCCAGTCCATAGTGGATCTAACATAATAGTGTGAGAGTCCAGTCCATAGTGGATCTAACATAATAGTGTGAGAGTCCAGTCCATAGTGGATCTAACATAATAGTGTGAGAGTCCAGTCCATAGTGGATCTAACATAATAGTGTGAGAGTCCAGTCCATAGTGGATCTAACATAATAGTGTGAGAGTCCAGTCCATAGTGGATCTAACATAATAGTGTGAGAGTCCAGTCCATAGTGGATCTAACATAATAGTGTGAGAGTCCAGTCCATAGTGGATCTAAAATAATATTGTGAGAGTCCAGTCCATAGTGGATCTAACATAATAGTGTGAGAGTCCAGTCCATAGTGGATCTAACATAATAGTGTGAGAGTCCAGTCCATAGTGGATCTAACATAATAGTGTGAGAGTCCAGTCCATAGTGGATCTAACATAATAGTGTGAGAGTCCAGTCCATAGTGGATCTAACATAATAGTGTGAGAGTCCAGTCCATAGTGGATCTAACATAATAGTGTGAGAGTCCAGTCCATAGTGGATCTAAAATAATATTGTGAGAGTCCAGTCCATAGTGGATCTAACATAATAGTGTGAGAGTCCAGTCCATAGTGGATCTAACATAATATTGTGAGAGTCCAGTCCATAGTGAATCTAACATAATAGTGTGAGAGTCCAGTCCATAGTGGATCTAACATAATATTGTGAGAGTCCAGTCCATAGTGGATCTAACATAATATTGTGAGAGTCCAGTCCATAGTGAATCTAACATAATAGTGTGAGAGTCCAGTCCATAGTGGATCTAACATAATATTGTGAGAGTCCAGTCCATAGTGGATCTAACATAATATTGTGAGAGTCCAGTCCATAGTGGATCTAACATAATAGTGTGAGAGTCCAGTCCATAGTGGATCTAACATAATAGTGTGAGAGTCCAGTCCATAGTGGATCTAACATAATATTGTGAGAGTCCAGTCCATAGTGGATCTAACATAATATTGTGAGAGTCCAGTCCATAGTGGATCTAACATAATATTGTGAGAGTCCAGTCCATAGTGGATCTAACATAATAGTGTGAGAGTCCAGTCCATAGTGGATCTAACATAATAGTGTGAGAGTCCAGTCCATAATGGATCTAACATAATAGTGTGAGAGTCCAGTCCATAGTGGATCTAACATAATAGTGTGAGAGTCCAGTCCATAGTGGATCTAACATAATAGTGTGAGAGTCCAGTCCATAGTGGATCTAACATAATATTGTGAGAGTCCAGTCCATAGTGGATCTAACATAATAGTGTGAGAGTCCAGTCCATAGTGGATCTAACATAATATTGTGAGAGTCCAGTCCATAGTGAATCTAACATAATAGTGTGAGAGTCCAGTCCATAGTGGATCTAACATAATAGTGTGAGAGTCCAGTCCATAGTGGATCTAACATAATAGTGTGAGAGTCCAATCCATAGTGGATCTAACATAATATTGTGAGAGTCCAGTCCATAGTGGATCTAACATAATAGTGTGAGAGTCCAGTCCATAGTGGATCTAACATAATAGTGTGAGAGTCCAGTCCATAGTGGATCTAACATAATAGTGTGAGAGTCCAGTCCATAGTGGATCTAACATAATATTGTGAGAGTCCAGTCCATAGTGGATCTAACATAATAGTGTGAGAGTCCAGTCCATAGTGGATCTAACATAATAGTGTGAGAGTCCAGTCCATAGTGGATCTAACATAATAGAGTGAGATTCCAGTCCATAGTGGATCTAACATAATAGTGTGAGAGTCCAGTCCATAGTGGATCTAACATAATAGTGTGAGAGTCCAGTCCATAGTGGATCTAACATAATAGTGTGAGAGTCCAGTCCATAGTGGATCTAACATAATAGTGTGAGAGTCCAGTCCATAGTGGATCTAACATAATAGTGTGAGTGTCCAGTCCATAGTGGATCTAACATAATAGTGAGAGTCCAGTCCATAGTGGATCTAACATAATAGTGTGAGAGTCCAGTCCATAGTGGATCTAACATAATAGTGAGAGTCCAGTCCATAGTGGATCTAACATAATAGTGTGAGAGTCCAGTCCATAGTGGATCTAACATAATAGTGTGAGAGTCCTGTCCATAGTGGATCTAACATAATATTGTGAGAGTCCAGTCCATAGTGGATCTAACATAATAGTGAGAGTCCAGTCCATAGTGGATCTAACATAATAGTGTGAGAGTCCAGTCCATAGTGGATCTAACATAATAGTGAGAGTCCAGTCCATAGTGGATCTAACATAATAGTGTGAGAGTCCAGTCCATAGTGGATCTAACATAATAGTGTGAGAGTCCAGTCCATAGTGGATCTAACATAATAGTGTGAGAGTCCAGTCCATAGTGGATCTAACATAATAGTGTGAGAGTCCAGTCCATAGTGGATCTAACATAATAGTGTGAGAGTCCAGTCCATAGCGGATCTAACATAATAGTGTGAGAGTCCAGTCCATAGTGGATCTAACATAATATTGTGAGAGTCCAGTCCATAGTGGATCTAACATAATAGTGTGAGAGTCCAGTCCATAGTGAATCTAACATAATAGTGTGAGAGTCCAGTCCATAGTGGATCTAACATAATATTGTGAGAGTCCAGTCCATAGTGGATCTAACATAATATTGTGAGAGTCCAGTCCATAGTGGATCTAACATAATAGTGTGAGAGTCCAGTCCATAGTGGATCTAACATAATAGTGTGAGAGTCCAGTCCATAGTGGATCTAACATAATAGTGTGAGAGTCCAGTCCATAGTGGATCTAACATAATAGTGTGAGAGTCCAGTCCATAGTGGATCTAACATAATAGTGTGAGAGTCCAGTCCATAGTGGATCTAAAATAATATTGTGAGAGTCCAGTCCATAGTGGATCTAACATAATAGTGTGAGAGTCCAGTCCATAGTGGATCTAACATAATATTGTGAGAGTCCAGTCCATAGTGAATCTAACATAATAGTGTGAGAGTCCAGTCCATAGTGGATCTAACATAATATTGTGAGAGTCCAGTCCATAGTGGATCTAACATAATATTGTGAGAGTCCAGTCCATAGTGAATCTAACATAATAGTGTGAGAGTCCAGTCCATAGTGGATCTAACATAATATTGTGAGAGTCCAGTCCATAGTGGATCTAACATAATATTGTGAGAGTCCAGTCCATAGTGGATCTAACATAATAGTGTGAGAGTCCAGTCCATAGTGGATCTAACATAATAGTGTGAGAGTCCAGTCCATAATGGATCTAACATAATAGTGTGAGAGTCCAGTCCATAGTGGATCTAACATAATAGTGTGAGAGTCCAGTCCATAGTGGATCTAACATAATAGTGTGAGAGTCCAGTCCATAGTGGATCTAACATAATATTGTGAGAGTCCAGTCCATAGTGGATCTAACATAATAGTGTGAGAGTCCAGTCCATAGTGGATCTAACATAATATTGTGAGAGTCCAGTCCATAGTGAATCTAACATAATAGTGTGAGAGTCCAGTCCATAGTGGATCTAACATAATAGTGTGAGAGTCCAGTCCATAGTGGATCTAACATAATAGTGTGAGAGTCCAATCCATAGTGGATCTAACATAATATTGTGAGAGTCCAGTCCATAGTGGATCTAACATAATAGTGTGAGAGTCCAGTCCATAGTGGATCTAACATAATAGTGTGAGAGTCCAGTCCATAGTGGATCTAACATAATAGTGTGAGAGTCCAGTCCATAGTGGATCTAACATAATATTGTGAGAGTCCAGTCTATAGTGGATCTAACATAATAGTGTGAGAGTCCAGTCCATAGTGGATCTAACATAATAGTGTGAGAGTCCAGTCCATAGTGGATCTAACATAATAGAGTGAGATTCCAGTCCATAGTGGATCTAACATAATAGTGTGAGAGTCCAGTCCATAGTGGATCTAACATAATAGTGTGAGAGTCCAGTCCATAGTGGATCTAACATAATAGTGTGAGAGTCCAGTCCATAGTGGATCTAACATAATAGTGAGAGTCCAGTCCATAGTGGATCTAACATAATAGTGTGAGAGTCCAGTCCATAGTGGATCTAACATAATAGTGTGAGAGTCCAGTCCATAGTGGATCTAACATAATAGTGTGAGAGTCCAGTCCATAGTGGATCTAACATAATAGTGTGAGTGTCCAGTCCATAGTGGATCTAACATAATAGTGAGAGTCCAGTCCATAGTGGATCTAACATAATAGTGTGAGAGTCCAGTCCATAGTGGATCTAACATAATAGTGAGAGTCCAGTCCATAGTGGATCTAACATAATAGTGTGAGAGTCCAGTCCATAGTGGATCTAACATAATAGTGTGAGAGTCCTGTCCATAGTGGATCTAACATAATATTGTGAGAGTCCAGTCCATAGTGGATCTAACATAATAGTGAGAGTCCAGTCCATAGTGGATCTAACATAATAGTGTGAGAGTCCAGTCCATAGTGGATCTAACATAATAGTGAGAGTCCAGTCCATAGTGGATCTAACATAATAGTGTGAGAGTCCAGTCCATAGTGGATCTAACATAATAGTGTGAGAGTCCAGTCCATAGTGGATCTAACATAATAGTGTGAGAGTCCAGTCCATAGTGGATCTAACATAATAGTGTGAGAGTCCAGTCCATAGTGGATCTAACATAATAGTGTGAGAGTCCAGTCCATAGCGGATCTAACATAATAGTGTGAGAGTCCAGTCCATAGTGGATCTAACATAATATTGTGAGAGTCCAGTCCATAGTGGATCTAACATAATAGTGTGAGAGTCCAGTCCATAGTGGATCTAACATAATATTGTGAGAGTCCAGTCCATAGTGGATCTAACATAATAGTGTGAGAGTCCAGTCCATAGTGGATCTAACATAATAGTGTGAGAGTCCAGTCCATAGTGGATCTAACATAATAGAGTGAGATTCCAGTCCATAGTGGATCTAACATAATAGTGTGAGAGTCCAGTCCATAGTGGATCTAACATAATAGTGTGAGAGTCCAGTCCATAGTGGATCTAACATAATAGTGTGAGAGTCCAGTCCATAGTGGATCTAACATAATAGTGAGAGTCCAGTCCATAGTGGATCTAACATAATAGTGTGAGAGTCCAGTCCATAGTGGATCTAACATAATAGTGTGAGAGTCCAGTCCATAGTGGATCTAACATAATAGTGTGAGTGTCCAGTCCATAGTGGATCTAACATAATAGTGAGAGTCCAGTCCATAGTGGATCTAACATAATAGTGTGAGAGTCCAGTCCATAGTGGATCTAACATAATAGTGAGAGTCCAGTCCATAGTGGATCTAACATAATAGTGAGAGTCCAGTCCATAGTGGATCTAACATAATAGTGTGAGAGTCCAGTCCATAGTGGATCTAACATAATAGTGAGAGTCCAGTCCATAGTGGATCTAACATAATAGTGTGAGATATTGCGTGATGGGTAAAATTTTGAAAAAAACTTTGAAAAATAAAATAAGCCACTGGGAACTGATTTTTAATGGTTTTAACCCTTCTGAAATTGTGATAATGTTCCCCTTTAAAGGTTTTTAATAAACACTAAGTGCATATTTTCTAAGTCTCTTTGTTCATGCAAAACGAAACATGATTAGTATAGATTTAAAAATAAATATGTACTCCAAATTGAACTTGTGATTAATCAGACTAAAAATATGAATGGTCTGACAGCGCAAGAAGCCTCCTGAAGCTGTGGTTGATTAAAGAAACGCCACCCTAAATGCGTCACGCACGGGTTTTCTTTTCTGCAGGTCCACCCTGACTGACACGGAGGACGGGCCGCCAATGTACGAGGCCATGTACAACATCCAGGCTGGGCAGGAGCAAGCCGGGGATTCAGGTACAAATCATTTTGACTGCTATCTATGTCACGGGGCGCATGAGACCGGTCAAATAAAATAAGTCTTCACTTCAAAAAGGAACTGCATTTTTGGGGGAATCTTGCCTGTCGTTCTCAATCATTATGAGTGACATGACAATGTTTTTTTTAATTCTAAATATTCAATAAACGGGATCAAAAGTCTGCTCAATTCTGCCCTTAAAAAAATCCCATCACCTCCATAAAATGTTTTATAAACATGATGTAAGTACATATTTAATGTAGTAACAGGCACATTCATAATAACATTTAGCATTCATGCATTTTGATCATTTTAACATTTATTTAAAAAACATATAACAATATTTGCTTTTTTTTAAATCACTGATTTTTACACGAGAGCCAACAAACATAATAAAACATCACTTACTGTACAAGGTCTGCTGTCATTAGGATGCCGACTGCTAGGATGTTCATATATTCCCATTTAGATGAAAAATTGCTCTCTTTTTTTTAATGCATTCTAAATATTCAATAAACGGGCTCAAAAGTCTGCTCAATTCTGCCCTTAAAAAAATCCCATCACCTCCATAAAATGTTTTATAAACATGATGTAAGTACATATTTAATGTAGTAACAGGCACATTCATAATAACATTTAGCATTCATGCATTTTGATCATTTTAACATTTATTTAAAAAACATATACCGGTAACAATGTTGGCTTTTTTTTAATCACTGATTTTTACACGAGAGCCAACAAACATAATAAAACATCACTTACTGTACAAGGTCTGCTGTCATTAAGATGCCGACTGCTAGGATGTTCATATATTCCCATTTAGATGAAGAATGACTCATTTTTTTTAATGCATTCAAAATATTCTATAAATGGAATCAAAAGTCTGCTCAATTCTGCCCTTAAAAAAATCCCATCACCTCCATAAAATGTTTTATAAACATGATGTAAGTACATATTTAATGTAGTAACAGGCACATTCATAATAACATTTAGCATTAATGCATTTTGATCATTTTAACATTTATTTAAAAAACATATCACAATGTTTGCTTTTTTTTAATCACTGATTTTTACACGAGAGCCAACAAACATAATAAACATCACTTACTGTACAAGGTCTGCTGTCATTAGGATGCCGACTGCTAGGATGTTCATATATTCCCATTTAGATGAAAAATTGCTCTCTTTTTTTTTAATGCATTCTAAATATTCAATAAACGGCTCAAAAGTCTGCTCAATTCTGCCCTTAAAAAAATCCCATCACCTCCATAAAATGTTTTATAAACATGATGTAAGTACATATTTAATGTAGTAACAGGCACATTCATAATAACATTTAGCATTCATGCATTTTGATCATTTTAACATTTATTTAAAAAACATATAACAATGTTTGCTTTTTTTTTATCTCTGATTTTTACACGAGAGCCAACAAACATAAAACATCACTTACTGTACAAGGTCTGCTGTCATTAGGATGCCGACTGCTAGGATGTTCATATATTCCCATTTAGATGAAGAATGACTCTTTTTTTTTTTTAATGTATTCAAAATATTCTATAAATGGAATCAAAAGTCTGCTCAATTCTGCCCTTAAAAAAATCCCATCACCTCCATAAAATGTTTTATAAATATGATGTAAGTACATATTTAATGTAGTAACAGGCACATTCATAATAACATTTAGCATTCATGCATTTTGATCATTTTAACATTTATTTAAAAAACATATCACAATGTTTGCTTTTTTTTTTCCACTGATTTTTACACCAGAGCCAACAAACATAATACATCACTTACTGTACAAGGTCTGCTGTCATTAGGATGCCGACTGCTAGGATGTTCATATATTCCCATTTAGATGAAAAATGACTCATTTTTTTTAATAAATTCCAAATATTCAATAAACGGGCTCAAAATTCTGCTCAATTCTGCCCTTGAAAAAATCCCATCACCTCCATAAAATGTTTTATAAACATGATGTAAGTACATATTTAATGTAGTAACAGGCACATTCATAATAACATTTAGCATTCATGCATTTTGATCATTTTAAGCACACGTGGCACATTTATTTAAAAAACATATCACAATATTTGCTTTTTTTTAAATCACTGATTTTTACACGAGAGCCAACAAACATAATACATCACTTACTGTACAAGGTCTGCTGTCATTAAGATGCCGACTGCTAGGATCTTCATATATTCCCATTTAGATGAAAAATTTCTTTTTTTTTTTTTTTTTTAATGCATTCTAAATATTCAATAAATGGGCTCAAAAGTCTGCTCAATTCTGCCCTTAAAAAAATCCCATCACCTCCATAAAATGTTTTATAAACATGATGTAAGTATATATTTAATGTAGTAACAGGCACATTCATAATAACATTTAGCATTTATGCATTTTGATCATTTTAACATTTATTTAAAAAACATATCACAATGTTTGCTTTTTTTTATCACTGATTTTTACACGAGAGCCAACAAACATAATAAAACATCACTTACTCAGGCATGTGATTTTTCCGTCTAAAGTCGGAATTCCGTCTTTTTTAATCTCGGGGAAAAAAATAATTATCTCCCGTTTTTCCGTTTTTTTTCCCGACCCTAAATCAAGACTCGAGACGTAGTTTATATTACGCCGTAGTTGATTGGTCGATATGTTCCTTGTGACCAATCAGGACATCTGTTATGAATGATGACGTTAATAACGTCATCATTCATAATGGTTATTACCGCCATTTTCCATATGTAAACGATGTCGGTTCTCGAGAGATAGGACGCTTTACGAGTAAAAGAAATTGATAAACATGTCAAAAATAAGTTTCGATGGGACTGGATGGAAAGGGAAATCACTGATACTGTTGGGAAGAAGGAAGTTATGACTTTGTGCGGTGATTTTATTCGGAAAATCGATCGTCCCGGAAAGGTTTTGTGCACGTGGTGTCATGATAATATTGACTATGGATCACGAGGTTTCAAGGCTTTGGAAGTACATGCGAAACGCCAAAAACATATGAAACAACTTGAAGCAAGGAAAACAAACTTTTCACTAGCTCGTACTTTTGGATGTCAACCGAAAGTGAGCAAACCTTACTATCATGACTTGGTCTTGGGTGTTAGCTTTTCCGGGATGCAACGTAAAGTTGGCTCGAGCGAGACGGGAATGTAAGTACATTTTTATTTAAAGACTATAACTACAAAAAAAGGAAGTAAACAAAAGGCGCGCACAATGGCGGAGAACAAACTATGAAACCAAAAAGACTATAAACATGGAACAAAAACTTACTTGGCTTGGACAAAAATAGTAGCATGAAGGATGGACATGGAAAGAAGTGTCAGGAATGGACAGAGCATAAATGTGAGGGATGTCGTCAGAACGACAAACTGAAAACA
Source organism: Nerophis lumbriciformis (assembly GCF_033978685.3). NCBI lineage: Eukaryota > Metazoa > Chordata > Actinopteri > Syngnathiformes > Syngnathidae > Nerophis > Nerophis lumbriciformis. The sequence goes on from NC_084564.2 coordinate 41,103,572, forward strand.
ATGAACTTAAATACTATAGACATGATTAACGAAAACAGGTGCGTGACTCAAAACGTGAAACAGGTGCGTGGCGTGACAGGTGAAAACTAATGGTTGCTATGGTGACAAAACAAAACAAAAGTGCACAAAAAGTCCAAAAACAAAACCGAACATGACCAAAACAAAAACATGATCACACAGACATGACACTTACGGACTTCATCCTTTGTTTACATCGGCAACTGCCGTAGACATGGAGAGGAAAGATCCACCCAAACAACCCACTTCAGTTGCAGACAGGGTTGTTAATAATGAGATAAGCTAAAAAATATTTGCTTGCGAAATACGCATGTTTGTTTTAAATATTAACCAATTATTGCTTTGCGAAATATAAATGGGTTTTTCTAAAAATAAAAAGCGACGTGAAAATATATTATGAAATTACAGAAAGTCAAAGAGTCGCATTATTGATTCCAGTTAACAATTTATTTGAAATAAATTTGCATATAATACTATTTTGTAATATTAAGTTCTTATGTAGTCTCAATATTGTCAGTGGTGTAACAATATTGAAGGTAAATATTTTCACACTCAGCGTCCTCACATTATTATTATTTCCTATTTTCAAATATGAGTAAACAATACTAAACATGTTTAATTATTTTCATAAATGTATATCCTATTTTGGCGAAAAGAATGAAATGTTTACATTTGGTATTTTGTTATATTTATAACTAAACTTGTAGGCAATTAGGCATATACATTAAAACTGTGAATTGTTATTAGTGGTTATGTATTTTACAATTACCGTATTTTCCGCACCATAAGCCGCCCTGGGTTATAAGCCGCGCCTTCAATGAACGGCATATTTCAAAACTTTGTCCACCTATAAGCCGCCCCGTGTTATAAGCCGCATCTAACTGCGCTAAAGGAATGTCCAAAAAACAGTCAGATAGGTCAGTCAAACTTTAATAATATATTAAAAACCAGCGTGATGTGGGCGCGCATGGAGTCGTATATCAACATGGACGGAGCTGCGTGAAAAAAGCCACCCGGCCTCTTCGCGTAAACTTACCTTAACCACTCGCTCATCTTTTCTTCATCCATCCCTTCGAGTTAGCTTTTATGATGACGCCGGCTGGAAAGGTCTCTTTTGGCAAGGTCTTCCTTTTGAATATCACCATGGGTGGAAGTTTCTGGCCATTAGCATGGCAAGCTAGAACCACAGTGAAGGATGACTTCTCATTCCCTGTGGTGCGAATATTCACCGTACGTGCTCCCGTTGTATCCACAGTGCGGTTTACAGGAATATCAAAAGTCAGTGGAACCTCGTCCATGTTGATAATGTTCTCTGGCCGGATCTTTTTTTCAGCTATCTTGTTTTTACAATATGCACGGAAAGTAGCCAGCTTTTCTTGAAAGTCTTTAGGCAGTTGCTGTGAAATAGTAATCCGTGTGCGGATGGAGAGATTGCGTCTTTTCATGAACCGGATCCCTGTCGCTTAGTAGGAGCCATTTTGTGGTCTTTACAGATGTAAACACACAAAGGAAATGAAACGTAATATTCGCGCGCTTCTTCTTCTTCTACGCGGGCGGGTGGTTGCTTACAGTAGAAGAAGAAGCGCTTCCTGTTCTATGGGGGCGGGTGCTTACCTTGGCGGTTGCTTGCGTAGAAGAAGAAGCACTTCCTCTTCTACGGGGAAAAAAGATGGCGGCTGTTTACCGTAGTTGCGAGACCGAACCTTTATGAAAATGAATCTTAATATTAATCCATATATAAAGCGCACCGGGTTATAAGCCGCACTGTCAGCTTTTGAGAAAATTTGTGGTTTTTAGGTGCGCCTTATAGTGCGGAAAATACGGTAATGCTACTTTCTGATAGCATATATCATGTAATAGTCTTAACTTTATAATATATTTTGTATAATAATAAATCTTGGCAAACCTGTTACACCACTGATAATTTTTTTTACCCCATATATACAATATCTGACTACCGGTAATAGTAATGATAGAATGATTTCAAATATGAAAGGACATTTTATTTTAGAGCAATCTGCTTATTACCAAAAGCTAGGCAAATTTTGAGAATGACCCATATTGTGTATTTGAATGTGTCAAATGGTGCTGTCTTTGTTAATTTTAGCATGTTAAATTGGTGAAAAACCAGGAGCTTCGGGGGGCATCGCCCCCCCTTGTCCCCCCACCAGGGCGCCTTCGTCCCCCAGACCCCCGGAAATTTTTTCAGTCTTTTTCATTGTGGTCAAATCACATGCCTGTTTACTGCACAAGGTCTGCTGTCATTAGGATGCAGACTGCTAGGATGTTCATACCGTATTTTTCGGACTATAAGTCGCAGTTTTTTTTCATAGTTTGGCCGGGGGTGCGACTTATACTCAGGAGCGACTTATGTGTGAAATGATTAACACATTATAATATTATTGATCTCATTCACGTAAGAGACTAGACGTATAAGATTTCCTGGGATTTAGCGATTAGGAGTGACAGATTGTTTGGTAAACGTATAGCATGTTCTATATGTTATAGTTATTTGAATGACTCTTACCATAATATGTTACGTTAACATACCAGTTGGTTATTTATGCCTCATATAACGTACACTTATTCAGCCTGTTGTTCACTATTCTTTATTTATTTTAAATTGCCTTTCAAATGTCTATTCTTGCTGTTGGCTTTTATCAAATACATTTCCCCAAAAAATGCGACTTATACTGCAGTGCGACTTATATATGTTTTTTCCCTTCTTTATTATGCATTTTCAGCCGGTGCGACTTATACTCCGAAAAATACGGTATATTCCCATTTAGATGAAGAATGACTAATTTTTTTTAAATGCATTCTAAATATTCAATAAATAGGATCAAAAGTCAGCTCAATTCTGCCCTTAAAAAAATTCTATCACCTCCATAAAATGTTTTATAAACATGATGTAAGTACATATTTAATGTAGTAACAGGCACATTCATAATAACATTTAGCATTCATGCATTTTGATCATTTTAAGCACACCCGGCACATTTATTTAAAAAACATATCACAATGTTTGCTTTTTTTTAATCACTGATTTTTACACGAGAGCCAACAAATATAATACATCACTTACTGTACAAGGTCTGCTGTCATTAGGATGCCGACTGCTAGGATCTTCATATATTCCCATTTAGATGAATATTTGCTCTTTTTTTTTTTAATGCATTCAAAATATTCTATAAATGGAATCAAAAGTCTGCTCAATTCTGCCCTTAAAAAAACCCCATCACCTCCATAAAATGTTTTATAAACATGATGTAAGTACATATTTAATGTAGTAACAGGCACATTCATAATAACATTTAGCATTCATGCATTTTGATCATTTTAACATTTATTTAAAAAACATATAACAATGTTTGCTTTTTTTTAAATCACTGATTTTTACACGAGAGCCAACAAACATAATAAACATCACTTACTGTACAAGGTCTGCTGTCATTAGGATGCCGACTGCTAGGATGTTCATATATTCCCATTTAGATGAAAAATTGCTCTTTTTTTTTAATGCATTCTAAATATTTAATAAACGGGCTCAAAAGTCTGCTCAATTCTGCCCTTAAAAAAATCCCATCACCTCCATAAAATGTTTTATAAACATGATGTAAGTACATATTTAATGTAGTAACAGGCACATTCATAATAACATTTAGCATTCATGCATTTTGATCATTTTAACATTTATTTAAAAAACATATAACAATGTTTGCTTTTTTTTAATCACTGATTTTTACACGAGAGCCAACAAATATAATACATCACTTACTGTACAAGGTCTGCTGTCATTAGGATGCCGACTGCTAGATCTTCATATATTCCTATTTAGATGAAAAATTGCTCTTTTTTTTTAATGCATTCTAAATATTCAATAAATGGGCTCAAAAGTCTGCTCAATTCTGCCCTTAAAAAAATCCCATCACCTCCATAAAATGTTTTATAAACATGATGTAAGTATATATTTAATGTAGTAACAGGCACATTCATAATAACATTTAGCATTCATGCATTTTGATCATTTTAACATTTATTTAAAAAACATATAACAATGTTTGCTTCTTTTTTTTCCACTGATTTTTACACGAGAGCCAACAAACATAATACATCACTTACTGTACAAGGTCTGCTGTCATTAGGATGCCGACTGCTAGGATCTTCATATATTCCCATTTAGATGAAAAATTGCTCTTTTTTTTTTTAATGCATTCTAAATATTCAATAAACGGGCTCAAAATTCTGCGCAATTCTGCCCTTGAAAAAATCCCATCACCTCCATAAAATGTTTTATAAACATGATGTAAGTACATATTTAATGTAGTAACAGGCACATTCATAATAACATTTAGCATTCATGCATTTTGATCATTTTAACATTTATTTAAAAAACATATAACAATGTTTGCTTTTTTTTTATCACTGATTTTTACTCAAGAGCCAACAAACAATAATAAAACATCACATACTGTACAAGGTCTGCTGTCATTAGGATGCCGACTGCTAGGATGTTCAAATATTCCCATTTAGAAGAAGAATGACTCATTTTTTAAAATGCATTCTAAATATTCAATAAATAGGATCAAAAGTCTGCTCAATTCTGCCCTTAAAAAAATCCCATCACCTCCATAAAATGTTTTATAAACATGATGTAAGTACATATTTAATGTAGTAACAGGCACATTCATAATAACATTTAGCATTCATGCATTTTGATCATTTTAAGCACACGCGGCACATTTATTTAAAAAAACATCACAATGTTTGCTTTTTTTTAATCACTGATTTTTACACGAGAGCCAACAAACAATAATAAAACATCACATACTGTACAAGGTCTGCTGTCATTAGGATGCCGACTGCTAGGATGTTCAAATATTCCCATTTAGATGAAGAATGACTCTTTTTTTTTTTTTTTATGTATTCAAAATATTCCATAAATAGGATCAAAAGTCTGCTCAATTCTGCCCTTAAAAAAATCCCATCACCTCCATAAAATGTTTTATAAACATGATGTAAGTATATATTTAATGTAGTAACAGGCACATTCATAATAACATTTAGCATTCATGCATTTTGATCATTTTAACATTTATTTAAAAAACATATAACAATGTTTGCTTCTTTTTTTTCCACTGATTTTTACACGAGAGCCAACAAACATAATACATCACTTACTGTACAAGGTCTGCTGTCATTAGGATGCCGACTGCTAGGATCTTCATATATTCCCATTTAGATGAAAAATTGCTCTTTTTTTTTTTAATGCATTCTAAATATTCAATAAACGGGCTCAAAATTCTGCGCAATTCTGCCCTTGAAAAAATCCCATCACCTCCATAAAATGTTTTATAAACATGATGTAAGTACATATTTAATGTAGTAACAGGCACATTCATAATAACATTTAGCATTCATGCATTTTGATCATTTTAACATTTATTTAAAAAACATATAACAATGTTTGCTTTTTTTTTATCACTGATTTTTACTCAAGAGCCAACAAACAATAATAAAACATCACATACTGTACAAGGTCTGCTGTCATTAGGATGCCGACTGCTAGGATGTTCAAATATTCCCATTTAGAAGAAGAATGACTCATTTTTTAAAATGCATTCTAAATATTCAATAAATAGGATCAAAAGTCTGCTCAATTCTGCCCTTAAAAAAATCCCATCACCTCCATAAAATGTTTTATAAACATGATGTAAGTATATATTTAATGTAGTAACAGGCACATTCATAATAACATTTAGCATTCATGCATTTTGATCATTTTAACATTTATTTAAAAAACATATAACAATGTTTGCTTCTTTTTTTTCCACTGATTTTTACACGAGAGCCAACAAACATAATACATCACTTACTGTACAAGGTCTGCTGTCATTAGGATGCCGACTGCTAGGATCTTCATATATTCCCATTTAGATGAAAAATTGCTCTTTTTTTTTTTAATGCATTCTAAATATTCAATAAACGGGCTCAAAATTCTGCGCAATTCTGCCCTTGAAAAAATCCCATCACCTCCATAAAATGTTTTATAAACATGATGTAAGTACATATTTAATGTAGTAACAGGCACATTCATAATAACATTTAGCATTCATGCATTTTGATCATTTTAACATTTATTTAAAAAACATATAACAATGTTTGCTTTTTTTTTATCACTGATTTTTACTCAAGAGCCAACAAACAATAATAAAACATCACATACTGTACAAGGTCTGCTGTCATTAGGATGCCGACTGCTAGGATGTTCAAATATTCCCATTTAGAAGAAGAATGACTCATTTTTTAAAATGCATTCTAAATATTCAATAAATAGGATCAAAAGTCTGCTCAATTCTGCCCTTAAAAAAATCCCATCACCTCCATAAAATGTTTTATAAACATGATGTAAGTACATATTTAATGTAGTAACAGGCACATTCATAATAACATTTAGCATTCATGCATTTTGATCATTTTAAGCACACGCGGCACATTTATTTAAAAAAACATCACAATGTTTGCTTTTTTTTAATCACTGATTTTTACACGAGAGCCAACAAACAATAATAAAACATCACATACTGTACAAGGTCTGCTGTCATTAGGATGCCGACTGCTAGGATGTTCAAATATTCCCATTTAGATGAAGAATGACTCTTTTTTTTTTTTTTATGTATTCAAAATATTCCATAAATAGGATCAAAAGTCTGCTCAATTCTGCCCTTAAAAAAATCCCATCACCTCCATAAAATGTTTTATAAACATGATGTAAGTACATATTTAATGTAGTAACAGGCACATTCATAATAACATTTAGCATTCATGCATTTTGATCATTTTAAGCACACGTGGCACATTTATTTAAAAAACATATCACAATATTTGCTTTTTTTTAAATCACTGATTTTTACACGAGAGCCAACAAACATAAAACATCACTTACTGTACAAGGTCTGCTGTCATTAAGATGCCGACTGCTAGGATGTTCATATATTCCCATTTAGAAGAAGAATGACTCATTTTTTTAAATGCAATCTAAATATTCAATAAATAGGATCAAAAGTCTGCTCAATTCTGCCCTTTAAAAAATCCCATCACCTCCATAAAATGTTTTATAAACATGATGTAAGTACATATTTAATGTAGTAACAGGCACATTCATAATAACATTTAGCATTCATGCATTTTGATCATTTTAAGCACACGCGGCACATTTATTTAAAAAACATATCACAATGTTTGCTTTTTTTAATCACTGATTTTTACACGAGAGCCAACAAACATAATAAACATCACTTACTGTACAAGGTCTGCTGTCATTAAGATGCCGACTGCTAGGATCTTCATATATTCCCATTTAGATGAAGAATGACTCATAATCCTCGCGAAGCCGATATAAATAGTTATAAAGTTATAAAGACTGTATTATTAATTTTAATATTCAAGTCACAAAATGTAAATGGAGTATTATTGTCACTTATTGAATGGTCATTTATTGGATTCTATGGGCGGAATAGAAGACCTCCCTTTGTCTCCGCTGTAAGATGACTTTTATTTACGTTCATTTAATATTTAGAATACAATAAAAAACAATCCATCCTTCGTCGTGTCTTTCATAATGATTGCGAAAGACAGGCAAAAGTCCAAAAGTAGTGCAATTCCCATTTTAAAAAGATTACCGTATTTTCCGCACCATAAGGCGCCCTGGGTTATAAGCCGCGCCTTCAATGAACGGCATATTTCAAAACTTTGTCCACCTATAAGCCGCCCCGTGTTGTAAGCCGCATCTAACTGCGCTAAAGGAATGTCAAAAAAACAGTCAGATAGGTCAGTCAAACTTTAATAATATATTAAAAACCAGCGTTCTAACAACTCTGTTCACTCCCAAAATGTACGCAAATGTGCAATCACAAACATAGTAAAATTCAAAATAGTGCAGAGCAATAGCAACATAATGTTGCTCGAACGTTAATGTCACAACACACAAAATAAACATAGCGCTCACTTTCTGAAGTTATTCTTCATTCATAAATCCCTCGAATTATTCTCCTTCGGTGTCCAAATTAAAAAGTAGGGCGAATACGGGATCCAAAATGGCCGGCTCCGTCTCGTCGAAGTCATCGGAGTCAGTGTCGCTGTTGTTGTCCAGCAGTTCCGTGAATCCTGCCTTCCGGAAAGCTCGGACCACAGTTTTGACCGAAATATCCGCCCAGGCATTTACGATCCACTGGCAGATGTTGGCGTATGTCGTCCGGCGCTGTCTCCCTGTCTTAGTGAAGGTGTGTTCGCCTTCGGTCATCCATTGTTCCCACGCCGTTCGCAGTCGTGCTTTAAATGCCCCGTTGACACCAATATCCAGCGGTTGGAGTTCTTTGGTTAATCCACCCGGAATGACGGCGAGTGTTGTATTTGTGTGCTTCACTTGTTTTTTGACACCATCTGTGATGTGGGCGCGCATGGAGTCGTATATCAACATGGACGGAGCTGCGTGAAAAAAGCCACCCGGCCTCTTCGCGTAAACTTACCTTAACCACTCGCTCATCTTTTCTTCATCTATCCCTTCGAGTTAGCTTTTATGATGACGCCGGCTGGAAAGGTCTCTTTTGGCAAGGTCTTCCTTTTGAATATCACCATGGGTGGAAGTTTCTGGCCATTAGCATGGCAAGCTAGAACCACAGTGAAGGACGACTTCTCATTCCCTGTGGTGCGAATATTCACCGTACGTGCTCCCGTTGTATCCACAGTGCGGTTCACAGGAATATCAAAAGTCAGTGGAACCTGGTCCATGTTGATAATGTTCTCTGGCCGGATCTTTTTTTCAGCTATCTTGTTTTTACAATATGCACGGAAAGTAGCCAGCTTTTCTTGAAAGTCTTTAGGCAGTTGCTGTGAAATAGTAGTCCGTGTGCGGATGGAGAGATTGCGTCTTTTCATGAACCGGAAACACCAAGAAGCACCACCTTTAAAATCATCCAGGTGAAGTTCGCTTGCTAGCGCTGTTGCCTTCATTCGAATAGTGATGGTGCTGACACTTCTGCTTGCTGCTCTCTGCTCAACAACCCACTGTTCCAGTTTGTCCTCCAACAGTTGCCATCTTGCTTTGTTCCCTCGGAAACTCTGTTTTGTCTTCTTTACCTGGCGCAGGTCATCTTCTTGCTTCCTCCACCTCCGCACCATTGATTCATTTATGTTATATTCTCTTGCTGCTGCTCTATTTCCGTGTTCTTCGGCATGACTTATTGCCTTAAGTTTAAATTCTGCGTTATACGCGTGTCGCTTAGTAGGAGCCATTTTGTGGTCTGGTCTTTACAGATGTAAACACACAAAGGAAATGAAACGTAATATCCGCGCGCTTCTTCTTCTTCTACGCGGGCGGGTGGTTGCTTACAGTAGAAGAAGAAGCGCTTCCTCTTCTACGGGGAAAAAAGATGGCGGCTGTTTACCGTAGTTGCGAGACCTAAACTTTATGAAAATGAATATTTACATTAATCCATATATAAGGCGCACCGGGTTATAAGCCGCACTGTCAGCTTTTGTGAAAATTTGTGGTTTTTAGGTGCGGCTAATAGTGCGGAAAATACGGTAAACAGCAGAAACAAAAGGTTGAAGAGCATCAGGTGAACCTAAATAGACTTCATTACCAATAGAAAACAGGTGCGCTGGCAGAAAAGTAAGCCGAAAGTGTAGCAAAACGAGGAGTCCCGACAGGAAGTACTACTAAAACAAGAGCACCGTCACAGGAAATGATACCAAACTCAGGAAAATAAAGGCCAAAATCCAAACTGTTGGATCATGACAGTCTGGATCCTAACATATTTCTCTCTAGATTATTCCGAGCTGCCCCCTCAGCCTGTGACTAATGGCCCCAGGGAGCACTCGGTCCAAGACGGGGAGGACGAGGACAACAGCTACGACTTCCCCAAACCCCGATTGCCAATGCCGCCCAACCGAAGGAGCCTATCAGAACTGGGAGGATCGTCCTCGTCCACTTCGTCCTCCTCGTCCAGCTCGTCATCCGGAGCAGCTTGTGAGTTCAACTAACCCTGACCCTACTGGAGAATTCAACCTTTAACAAGTTTAGAGACAATGTTTTAAGTTCATGTTGAATCATTATTTGTCATACATGTTTAAGGAGAAGTTAGCCAGTCTAATATTAATACAAACCCCGTTTCCATATGAGTTGGGAAATTGTGTTAGATGTAAATATAAACGGAATACAATGATTTGCAAATCCTTTTCAACCCATATTCAGTTGAATATGCTACAAAGACAACATATTTGATGTTCAAACTCAAACTTTATTTATTTTTTGCAAATAATTAACTTAGAATTTCATGGCTGCAACACGTAGTTGGGAAAGGGCATGTTCACCACTGTGTTACATGGCCTTTCCTTTTAACAACACTCTGTAAACGTTTGGGAGCTGAGGAAACTAATTGTTGAAGCTTTGAAAGTGGAATTATTTCCCATTCTTGTTTTATGTAGAGCTTCAGTCGTTCAACAGTCCGGGGGTCTCCGCTGTCGTATTTTACGCTTCATAATGCGCCACACATTTTCGATTGGAGACAGGTCTGGACTGCAGGCGGACCAGGAAAGTACCCGCACTCTTTTTTTTTACGAAGCCACGCTGTTGTAACACGTGCTGAATGTGGCTTGGCATTGTCTTGCTGAAATAAGCAGGGGCGTCCATGAAAAAGACGGCGCTTAGATGGCAGCATATGTTGTTCCAAAACCTTTCAGCATTAATGGTGCCTTCACAGATGTGTAAGTTACCCATGTTTTGGGCACTAATGCACCCCCATACCATCACACATGCTGGCTCTTGAACTTTGCGTCGATAACAGTCTGGATGGTTCGCTTCCCCTTTGGTCCGGATGACACAATGTTGAATATTTCGTCAGTCCTCAGAACACTTTTCCACTTTGCATGAGTCCATCTTAGATGATCTCGGGCCCAGAGAAGCCGGCGGCGTTTCTGGGTGTTGTTGATAAATGGCTTTCGCTTTGCATAGTAGAGCTTTAACTTGCACTTACAGATGTAGCGACAAACTGTATTTAGTGACAGTGGTTTTCTGAAGTGTTCCTGAGCCCATGTGGTGATATCCTTTAGAGATTGATGTCGGTTTTTGATACAGCGCCGTCTGAGGGATCGAAGGTCACGGTCATTCAATGTTGGTTTCCCGCCATGCCGCTTACGTGGAGTGATTTCTCCAGATTCTCTGAACCTTTTGATGATATTATGGACCGTAGATGTTGAAATCCCTACATTTCTTGCAATTGCACTTTGAGAAACGTTGTTCTTAAACTGTTCAACAATTTGCTCACGCAGTTGTGGACAAAGGGGTGTACCTCGCCCCATCCTTTCTTGTGAAAGACTGAGCATTTTTTTTGGGAAGCTGTTTTTATACCCAATCATGGCACCCACCTGTTCCCAATTAGCCTGTTCACCTGTGGGATGTTCCAAATAAGTGTTTGATGAGCATTCCTCAACTTTATCAGTATTTATTGCCACCTTTCCCAACTTCTTTGTCACGTGTTGCTGCCATCAAATTCTAAAGTTAATGATTATTTATTATTATGAGTTTGAACATCAAATATGTTGTCTTTGTAGCATATTCAACTGAATATGGGTTGAAAATGATTTGCAAATCATTGTATTCCGTTTATATTTACATCTAACACAATTGCCCAACTCATATGGAAACGGGGTTTGTACAATAAAGCACTTTTAGCTTTAGTGAGGAGCTAAGGCAAAAAAAAGTTAAAAGTTAAAGTACCAATGATTGTCACACACACACTAGGTGTGGCAAAATTATTCTGAATGAATGAAATAAGTTTATTTGGGTCATATAATCAACCATCAGTAGAGATGATACATATTTAACAATCATACACATTTACACACAAAAAGAAAAGAAAAAGAATGACGGAAAAAGGAATAGGCTGAAGCCAAAGCTTATATTTGCCTATCCTATACCTTCACTGAAAATTAGATTACCTGGAACATCAACATTCAAAAAATCAATGGGATGAAAGTAATTGTTACTATATTTTATAATTTTCAATTATTTCACCTTTCAAGGCTTTCTTAAAGCTTAACAAAGAACTACATGTCTTCAACAAACTGAGCTTCTTCCACCATTTAACTCCTAAAACTGAAATATTTTATATTCCTTCTTACTTTACCTATTTCAAAAATCAATATCCCCTGTAAATGATAGTTTTCTCCTCTTCATGTAAACATACTTGCCAACCTTGAGACCTCCGATTTCGGGAGGTGGGGGGTGCGTGGTTAAGATATATATATATATATATATATATATATAAGAAATACTTGACTTTCAGTGAATTCTAGCTATATATATATATATATATATATATATATATATATATATATATATATATATATATATATATATATATATATATATATATATATATATATATATATATATATATATATATATATATATATATATATATATATAATATAAAAATAAATAAGAGAAATACTTGAATTTCACTGTTCATTTATTTACACATATACACACACATAACACTCATCTACTCATTGTTGAGTTAAGGGTTGAATTGTCCATCCTTGTTCTATTCTCTGTCACTATTTCAGAACACACACATTATACAAATATACATTATGAAATCAATAAGAAAACGGGAGCTCTAATTTGGGAGTCTGAATTAGGATCCGAAGTTCCTATATAAACATTGCGCACTCACGTCGCCTTTTTGTATTGATTACTGCAGC
>NC_084564.2:41121357-41123857 GCF_033978685.3 Nerophis lumbriciformis
CCCCACCTCAAGGAAATCACTCAGGAAGAGTCATTGAAGTCACGCTCGGAGCCTTTTTCTTTGTTTCTTGTCGTACTTTTCCCTACTTTGAGGTAGATGATGTCATCCCTTTCTGCTTTTCTCTTCCGAGTTGCCTTCGCCGATGACGGCGTGTCATTGTTGTTGTTTATTCACGCGGCATATACCAAATTGTGCTCTGATGCTGTCACTCTAAAGGAGCTGGTGGTCGTAGAGAAGGAAAAGAATGCAGTTTTGCCTCGTCTTACATTCCCCCTTCTTTTTTTTGGGTCCAAAGGTTGTTTACTTGTGTGAATAATTCTCATAAGCAGTGCCATTTGTGTTGAGATTATGTTTATAGGTTGAGGCCTTGTTGGAAGTGTGTGTGTGTGTGTGTGTGTGTGTGTGTGTGTGTGTGTGTGTGTGTGTGTGTGTGTGTGTGTGTGTGTGTGTGTGTGTGTGTGTGTGTGTGTGTGTGTGTGTGTGTGTGTGTGTGTTGTTGTTGTATTTCTACCCTTCTTGAGACATGGAAAAGTATCTTCCATATGAGGAGGTGTGAACAAGTGATGACATAAATCATGATCCCAATAACATTGCATCTAATAGACAATGTCTGGTCAACATATGAAATAACAAGTGTGTCAAAATTTGAAGTGCTCCCCCTCTGGTCAACATATGAAATAACAAGTGTTTAAGAAATGAGAATGCGCCCCAAATTTTTTTTTTTTTTTTTTTTTAATAAATGTGTATATAGAGACATACTGTAATAACTTGAAGTAAATAATGAAAATTAAAAACCAATTACAAACAAAAAATTCCTTAAAAAAAAAACTAAAAGCTTACCATTTTTTATATTTGCATAGTATGTATATATTATTGATGTAAAAATGTGTAGTGCTCCCCCTCTGGTCAACATATGAAACAACAAGTGTATGTAAGAAATTGAAATACGCTCTCTTTGGCCAAAATGAATTGAAAAATATATATGTATATAGAGACAGACTGTAACAACTTGAAGTAAATAATGAAAATTGAAAACCGACTCCAAAAAAAAAATTCAACAAAAATAACTAAAATCTTAACTTTTTTTATATTTGCATAATATGTATATATTATTAAGGTTGTAAATACAAATCTTTATATATCTAGAAAGGGTGGTCCTAAAGAGGTAGGCATTTTCCAGAGGTCTCAAGAAGGTAACAAATACAAAAATGTGTGTGTGTTCTTGTATTTCTATCCTTCTTGAGACATGAAGAAGGAAAAGTATCTTCCATTAGGAGGTGTGAACAAGTGATGACATAAATCATGGTCCCAATAACATTGCATCTAAGAGACAATGTCTGGTCAACATATGAAATAACAAGTGTGTGTCAAAATTTGAAGTGCTCCCCCCTCTGGTCAACATATGAAATAACAAGTGTTTGTAAGAAATGAGAATGCGCCCCAAATTTTTTTTTTTAATATAAATATGTATATAGAGACATACTATAATAACTTGAAGTAAATAATGAAAATTAAAAACCAATTATAAACAAAAAATTCCTTAAAAAAAAAACTAAAAGCTTACCATTTTTTATATTTGCATAGTATGTATATATTATTGATGTAAAAATGTGTAGTGCTCCCCCTCTGGTCAACATATGAAATAACAAGTGTGTGTAAGAAATTGAAATACGCTCCCTTTGGCCAACATTAATTGAAAAAAAATTTAAAAATATATGTATATAGAAAACATACTGTAATAACTTGAAGTAAATAATGAAAATTAAAAACCGACTCCAAAAAAAAAATTCAACAAAAATAACTAAAATCTTTACTTTTTTTATATTTGCAAAGGTTGTAAATACAAATCTTTATATATCTAGAAAGGGTGGTCCTAAAGAGGTAGGCATTTTCCAGAGGTCTCAAGAAGGTAACAAATACAAAAATGTGGGTGTGAGTGTGTGTGTGTGTGTGTGTGTGTTCTTGTATTTCTATCATTGTTGAGACATGAAGAAGGAAAATTATCTTCCATATGAGGAGGTGTGAACAAGTGATGACATAAATCATGGTCCCAATAACATTGCATCTAATAGACAATGTCTGGTCAACATATGAAATAACAAGTGTGTGTCAAAATTTGAAGTGCTCCCCCTCTGGTCAACATATGAAATAACAAGTGTGTGCAAGAAATTGACATCTGCCCACTTTGGCCAAAATTAATTAAAAACAACATATGAAATAACAAGTGTGTGTAAGAAATTGACATCTGCCCACTTTGGCCAAAATTAATTTAAAAAAAAATATATAATATTAAATATGTATATAGAGACATAATACCTTGAAGTAAATAATGAAAATTAAAAACCAATTCCAAACAAAAAATTCTACAAAAATAATTAAAAGCTTACCTTTTTTATGTGCATAGTATGTATATATTATTAATGTTGGAAATACAAATCTTTGTATACTGTATCTAGAAAGGGTGGTCCCAAAAAAGGAGGGATTTTTCAAAAAGTGCTCC
>NC_084564.2:41131357-41133857 GCF_033978685.3 Nerophis lumbriciformis
CAAACTGTATTTAGTGACAGTGGTTTTCCGAAGTGTTCCTGAGCCCATGTGGTGATATCCTTTAGAGACTGATGTCGGTTTTTGATACAGTGCCGTCTGAGGGATCGAAGGTCACGGTCATTCAATGTTGGTTTCCCGCCATGCCGCTTACGTGGAGTGATTTCTCCAGATTCTCTGAACCTTTTGATGATATTATGGACCGTAGATGTTGAAATCCCTACATTTCTTGCAATTGCACTTTGAGAAACGTCGTTCTTAAACTGTTTAACTATTTGCTCACGCAGTTGTGGACAAAGGGGTGTACCTCGCCCCATCCTTTCTTGTGAAAGACTGAGCATTTTTTGGGAAACTGTTTTTATACCCAATCATTGTTCCCAATTATCCTGCACACCTGTGGGATGTTCCAAATAAGTGTTTGATGAGCATTCCTCAACTTTATCAGTATTTATTGCCACCTTTCCCAACTTCTTTGTCACGTGTTGCTGGCATCAAATTCTAAAGTTAATGATTATTTGCAAAAAAAACAACCATCAAATATGTTGTCTTTGTAGCATATTCAACTGAATATGGGTTGAAAAGGATTTGCAAATCATTGTATTCCGTTTATATTTACATCTAACACAATTTCCCAACTCATATGGAAACGGGGTTTGTATACACACAAACATACATACATATATACAGGGCCGGCCCGTGGCATAGGCCGTATAGGCAAATGCTAAGGGCGCCATCCATCAGGGGGCGCCACGCCAGTGCCACAAATGTTGGAGAAAAAAAAAAGAAAAAAAAAAGTTGGTACTATTATTTCTAAATACAAAAAATAATCCCACGTTAATTAAAATGCCTATTTAATAGAAATATTATTTGTTACAACATTACGCCCCCCCCCCCCCCCCCTCCTTCCCCCGCACGGTGCGCCCCCTCCCTTCCCATATCATGACTCTTTTTGGACGTCACCACATCAAAAAATCAACACAAGATGTCAAAACGGCCAAAACTGTCAGGTGCCCAGGGAAGAAAAAAGAGAAAAGAAGAGGAGGAGAAACGAGAAAAAGACAGTTAGCAGGTAGGTAACGTTAGCCTACATGAAATTATTTGTCTGTTACAGAATGTGATAGTAACCTGGCTTTTTAGCATTAAGCTAATTTTACATGATTCGGCAATTGCTAATCAGTAAATAGCTAGTTCTGTTTTAACGTCGGGTTAATATTGTGGAGGGGGCTAAATTGTTATGGAAAATAATAATGTAACGTTAGGTAATTACAGTACTCCCACCTTACATTCCTCAGGGACATTTGTATTAGATCTTTTAAGCAGGTGTTTTTTGTTTACATTGTTATTGCCTTCTGGTTAGCTAATGTTTGCCCTGCAGGTAATAGTCACTTTTCCACCCCTTTATATATTAGGTATAGTTGTAAGTAAAAAAAAAAAAGGTCAAAGACAAAGCTATTCGGTTTCTTGAGAGTATATACACTTCACTGCCGATGTGGGGGGGCGCCACCTAAAATCTTGCCTAGGGCGCCAGATTGGTTAGGGCCGGGCCTGCATATATACACTTATGTACATATGTAACTGCTGTGTACCCGTCCCGCCAAGAAGCCACACACAGGCTGGATTGGATGATGTGGTTCTTTACTGGTAGCTGCAATGAGTGATCAGAACGCACATACACACAATATGTGGTTAGCACCTCTGCTGGTTTCGATGTCACTAGCAGAGTGCAGGAAGTCTGCCCAAGTACATAACATTTTCATATTTTTACAATTACATGAAATGCAATTGCAGATGTGACTTAATACAATGGTTTTTAACAGTATACTTTTTTACGTGTGATCGTATAGTGGTTTTAACTTGCTTTTATCTTTACTGGTATTACAATTAATTTAATACAACATATTATTTGCTTAGTTTTTAACCAACATCATCCTTTTTTATATATTTATGAAATAGAACATAGAAAAATACAAAATACAATACATGACATGACACAAATAATTAAATGGACTTTTAGCACCCTCTGGTGGTGACTAGCGAATATGACAGGCCACGCTGTTCCCATGTTAAAAAGGCGGACAATACAAACTTAAATATGAACGTTTTGACACATGAAACGCACATAATGCAACAATTATTACGTACAATGAGTGATCAGAACGCACATACACACAATGTGTGGTTAGCACCTCTGCTGGTTTCGATGTCTACAGGGGGAAAATAATATCGAATTCAGTGCAAAATAGTAATACATCTGACGTGAGCAACAACCAATTCAAAACGAAAATTCACCAATACATAACATACATACATACTTAACATTATCAATAGTAGCCTCTCTTCTGGAATAGTTCCAGTAGAGTTTAAACATGCAGTGGTACGACCTCTACTTAAAAAACCCAGCCTCGACCCCTCTCTCCTCTCTAACTTCAGACCTATCTCTAATCTTCCATACATTTCCAAAATATTAGAGAAGGTTGTCTACAGTCAGTTGTTGCCCTTCTTA